>NW_028301536.1:30462500-30650000 GCF_042242905.1 Orbicella faveolata | reverse complement strand
GCGGAGTAAAATTAGGTATGCGTTTTTCAAAACTTCAAGGAAAAGTGCAATTGTAATGGCTCTATGTTTGCAGGTCATGCATTTTCTGTAAAACAACATGTCCTTTTGCACTCAGATTGAGTCACTGTCTGAGCCCATGTAGGGTTGACCCGCCCGTCGGCTTGGAGAGGTAAAATCAGTACATTATAGCAACCCCGTTGTGCTTACAAAATTTACCTTTGGCTTCAACTTTATAACAAACCAGTTTGATTTTGACAGTGTGGCATGTTTATGATCTACAGCCCCTACCTTCATCTAGAAAAACCAGACTCAAATTGAAAATGAAAACAAGAAAATCCAAAAGACTATTAATCAAGTCAGACTGGTTTGAAAAGTTTACCAACAAAAATAACTTCACAGCACAATTAACAGACCCCTTTTTCAAAACTGCAGGTAGATATATATATATATGTAAGCAGTGTAAAAATGGTGTACCAAACGATGAACTTCCAGTAAGAGGATCCAGAGGATACAATGTCTCTACGTAAATTTGTAGTTTAGTGTACGATGTGGCGAAGAGACCAACTCTTGACTGTTCTGGACGAGTTTAATGTACAACGTTTCGGCCGTTCGGCCTTCTTCAGGTTAAAAGTTAAAAACTAAAAAAACTATTTACAATGGTTGCGATTTACAGAAACACCGACTTATATACAGAGCAGAAATATCAAGATTGAGGTTACGTAATGCAACAAAGGTCTAAATTACAAGGTGAAAAGGATTAGACAATCAAAGACAAATACAGAACTATGGGTGACATGTGAATACAAATGAGGTGAATACAAATGAGTGACAAAAACTAGAGAGAAAAAATCTAACTTAATTAGTAGTGTTTACTCTGAAGTAACAAGCTCCCCATTGAAGGCCTCTGTAAGTAAGTACAAAGAAATCGAAAAAATAAAGAAGAGAAGATAAAGAAATAAAGAAATAAAGAAATAAAGAAATATGACACCTTAACGTTCTTTATACTTACAATGGAACCCCGCCTTAGGACCACCCCGTTGATACGGCCACCTCGTTATTACGGCCACTTTATTCTGGCCCGGAAAAAAGCTCAGTCAGTCATTTTCATATTCAAAGAACCCCTTTAATACGGCCACCCCTTTAATACGGCTATCCCGTTAATAGGGCCATCTTGTTAATACGGCTATCCCGTTAATACGGCCACCCCGTAAACGCGGCCACCCCGTTAATACGGCTATCCCGTTAATAGGGCCATCTCGTTAACACGCCTATCCCGTTAATACGGCTATCCCGTTATTACGGCCAGATATTTGTGGCCCGTTGGTGACCGGATTAACAGGGTTCCACTGTACTTAAAAAATTAAACTGGCGGGAGGCGCTTCAGGCCTCATGGTTAGTGTGCTCGACTCCAGAGCGGACGGTTCGGGTTCGAGCCCTGGCCGGCGACATTGTGTTGTGTTCTTGGGCAAGACGCTTACCTCTCACGGTGCCTCTCTTCACCCAGGTGTATAAATGGGTACCGGCGAATTTAATGCTGGGGGGTAATCTTACGATGGACTAGCATCCCATCCAGGGGAAGTAGAAATACTCCTGGTTGCTTCACACTGCTGAAACCGGGATAAGCTCTGGCCTGATGAGCAACTTGGCTCGTGAACAGACTTTACCTTTACCTATAAAATTAAGCTGTCGGGTTGAAAGTCACATTATCATTTTCTTCTTCTTTTAAAAGATATGAACTGATGACTGAATGCTGGAGGGAAAATCCAACCACTCGCCCCAGTTTTTCGGAATTGATCGGCCGAGTGGAAGCTATTATGACAAAGGATGTAACCTACTGCGACTTGAGCAAGCGAGACGAGTCTAGTCCGTACTACAACGTACCCGCTGAGGCTGTTGAAGAAAGCGGCGAGTAGAGCTAGAGAGAAATGCAAAGACCTTCCGACACCATCAAGAAATGAGTGGCTACTTTCGTCATAGTTTATAACCCTTGCAAGGAAACCTTGTTGAGAAAGCTCGACCTATTATATATTAGTAAGCAACGATTTGGAGAAGTAGATAAGTAAGGTAATATATATAATAAAAACAAAGATGGATGGAAAGAAGGAAGGAAGTAAAAAAGGAAGGAAGGTAGGACAGAAGAAAGGAAGGAAGAAAGAGAGCGAATGCAAACAACATATAAAATATCAATAGGACGTCTGTGTGTGTGGCCAGTCAAAGAGAAGGTAGAAATTGCCAAGAGCTAAAGACCGAAATGAGTTTATAGCATAAAGTTTCTGAAATAAACCCTTGACTCCATATCATCATCTTATTTTTCGAGGGGTAACACATGGTAGTGGACATTCATTAACAAACTTGTGGCCCTCACTTAGATAAATCTAAAAATACAATATTTTATAAAATAGATAATAACTCTAAAAACTAAATAACTCTAACACACATAAATACGCATCAGAAACAATAAATAAAATAAAACGAATTACTTAAAATGCTAAGATAGACTAAATAGTAAAACTGATTATGACAAATTAAAATGGCGCAATAACCTCTGGTTGTCCGAAAACGTTTCCTCATGGCTTGTTTAATTAATGTAATACGGATATTTCCATAATAAGACACTCCGCACGTTCTCTTTTGTGTCCGTATTACAGAAGTTCGATTGTGTTTACATTCACGTTTAGTGAGATGAGGTATCTATTAAGATTTCGAACCATTGTTTTGCCTTGGTAATGGCAATTAAGAGGCTGTCTGCGTAAGAACGGATTACACAAATTTCGGACCTTCACCGATTGGTCTCATTTTTTCAGTGAAAGTCAACCATTATATCTAATGTACAAATATCACGTTTATTTGGATATATTCAATATTTTTGCGAGAGGGTGATCAAGGTGACCTCAAAACGGGTTGATTTGCTCCTAAATTTAGCTCTAAATGTCAGACGCTGCTAAAACTCAGGTTTTTTCATTCCAACAAGCTGACCTGTAGTGGCGGCAATCTAACTGGTACTGGTGGTTATTTTATTTTCAAGCATTTACGGCCAATATATATTGGTTGTAGGTGCGACCGCCGTTACCTTTATTTACCAAAATGGCGAATACTTAGCAAATTCGTGGAAATCTGTACGGCGCGCAGTGGTGAGTGGCCACAAATTTTATTCTATAAGTTTTACATTGCTATTATTACTTGGGAATTATCACAGACTCGATCCTAGATTAGGTCCCATGCACATTTGAGGAAAATAGCCTTTAACTAAAGCTGTCACGCTTCGCACATCCCGGAGTTTGGCAAGAGGTATTTTAAAAAATTCCTAACCGTCCGTCAAACTTGAACAGAGCATAATTGTGAAGCCCTTCAAATATCTAAGAAAAGTGACAATTTTGCATGTGAAACATTCAGCTTGTTCAACTTTGTCTTAATTGGCAGCGTCTGACATTGCCAAATTAGCCTATTTTGAGGTCGCCTTGAAAACCTCGCAGAAAACGAGGTTGATCCTGTTAAAACCTCATGAACTAAAGAAAATTCAGTGGCATACAGGTTTGGGTGTTACGGAAATTCTCGAGAAGAGAAGGTTTTAGACAAAAGAACCAATCTGGCTCGTCTTAATTCAAATAAGTAAAGCGAACAAGTGAAGCTAAAACAATCACTTTCGTGTTACCGCATCGTGGGAATAAAAGAAGGTCACAAACTTACTTTTACAGAGAAGCTGAGAGATGTTTTCCCCTCAGGTAAGGAACAATCATTTGCCGTAGAAAATATCATTATTTAAATAAAGCAGTTTAATGTGATATCGCAACACAAACTCATCCGGCTACAGTAATTTGCATATCGATGGGAAGAAAATATTCATCGTTCATACTGTTTAAAAAGCCGAATTAAGTTACATTTTTCCCGAAACAACGGCAAAACCGAGGAAAATCCACTTTAAAATCCACAATTAGTGGTGGTTATTTTATTTCCAAGCGTTTACTGTTCGTAGGTGCGACCGCTGTTATCTTTGTTTACCATCAAAATGGCGCCGGAGTACTTGGCAAATTCGTAGAGCTCTGTGTGGCATGCAAAGAAGAGTGCCCCACAAAGTGTATTCTATACGTTTTTACATTTCAATTACTCGATTCCAGATGATTCCGGAGTTTGGTAAACTTGATCAGAATACAATTGTTAAACCCTTAAAATATTGAAGAAAAGTGGAACCTTTGCACGTAAAATTAAACATTTAGTTTGTTGTCTCCCAAGAAGAATTAGCCTGTTTTGAGGTCACCTCGAAAAACTTCTCGCAATAAAATGAAAAAAATCGAATTAATCCAAGTAAATATGATATTTGTACATTGGATATAATAGTTGACTTTCCGTTCTTACGCGGACAGCCTCTATTAATGTTGCCACTTCATTATAAATCCGATTCATTTGGCGTTTCATTTTTGACACCTTTATCGGTAGTGGTATTTCTTATTTTTCGGTTTATTAGTGACAAGCCGGTTACCATGGCTACGCATTATTTGGACACATTTTATTTACTTTAACATTGAAAAAACATCTAGCTCTTCCTTAAGAAACATACCATCTAGTTCATTTTATAACGCCGGTACGACCTGTTGAGCTATTGTAGTTATTAAATGATTAACTATTCCATCCTTGCTTATATCGGCTCCATTATCGCAGAAAAAATAAATTATAAATCATCGTGATCACAAAAAGGGGTGTCTGGAAAACCCGAATAGCGAATAGCGAATAGTCGCGAATAGCGAACAGCGAATAGTCCCGAATAGCGAATAGCGAATAGCACGAATAGTGCGAATAGTCTCAAATAAGGCGAATAGTGGCGAACAGTTTCGAATAGTGGCGAATAGTGGCAAATAGGGTACCCAGTATCTCGCAGTCAACCTCGCGGCAACGTAGGATGGGATTTTCCCGCTAAAAAGCACAGACGCTTATCAGAACAAAATGTGTTTCTAAACCTAATTTCTTCTGTTTTAACTGCTGCAAAAGCGTAAATACGTCTTTATTAGGTTATCCTTGTGTTTTCTGTTTTCTTAATGTCGGCAACGCTAAGACAAACTCAAAGGCAAACGGAATAAAAGACAAATAATATACAGGTTGTTTGGGTCAACCGTTGATGGTTTTTGAACTAAAATGAATGTCCTGAGATGACATAAGCGGAATATGGCATTTAATAAGTGTGCGTTAATGTCCTTAATGTTTAAAGCCTCTCAGCGGGGCGATATATGTTCTATTGATCCTTCCATTTTGTCGCTTGCTTCTTATTAATACTTTCTGTTGTTCCCTAGCATTTTGCGCCCAATTTTCCGTAATATATTGTTATAGATGCTTGCTTGCTTTTCCCCCAGGGGGTCCCTATTCCCCAGTTCCCTTCAAACATTTGCCCATCTTCCCTTGTTCCCGAAGCTTTTCCGCGCTTGTTCTCTCTTTTACTACATAAGTTGCTCAGTCCCCGAAAGTAAATTCAAAACTCTTAGCCATACTCTAGTTCAACGACCACCGAAAATCCTAGCAAATAAGATAATAATAATAATGAAAAAAACATTGACGACATGGTGCAGAGAAAATGTCTCGAGATAAGTACCTTTTACGTCTTTTATTTAATTTCTGTTGGTCCTCCCTTTCTCAGCAATTTTTTCTGTGATCCCCAAAACTGTTTCATGTTCCCTTGTTCCCTACAACTTTTTTCCTTTGTTCCCTTGTTCCCGAAAACCCCTGGGAGATCTTCATAAATAATCATATTCTCTTTTTCTCAAAACCCACGGGAGGCCCTCACACCTGGCTTCATTTTGTGGTTCTCAATTTTGTTCTGGTTAATACACGCATCCGACACGTTTGTTGTTTTTCTCTTTTGGTTCAAGCTACGATAAAGATGACGTCGATTGCTTTATTTCTTTTGATGGCAACAATATCTACAGCTTGTAAGTGAACATTTTATCTCATCCACTCCCGCAATTCAGTGGCCATAACAAATAGTGTGAAACTGAAGAACTCTCTTCCCTTTGCAAAATATAACTGAGCATTTATTTACCACCACGTGAGGTCATCGAACTATTTTAAGTTAACTTATCACTATCAACCCAAACAAGTGCCTTAAGTTGGTGTTTAAGGTAAAGCCGTGATATTCTCCGAGCTACGTTTTTACCTCTCCAGTATATGCATACCAAGCAGGTAAATAAGACCCGCTACGTTTCATTACCATTGCTTAAATATTATTGAGGGTACAGGTGGCTGGATTCTGCCTAATCGTATCGTAGAAGATCGAAAACAACCCTTGTCTGGATATGGTTAAGTAATGAATATCATTGCGAAGTTTATCAGAAAAAATGAAAAAGGGAAAAAGTTATTGATTTCGCGCAGTTTTGCAATTACAACTAAACTAAATTTCTCAGTGAAGATAAAGTTGCAGACACTCGCCTTTTATTGTATTTTAACAACATGATATGTCTAAGCTGGATTCACCGTTGTTATGAATGCTACTCTTTTTGAATTAAAACTGAAGAATGCTAGGTAGAAATCTATACATATTTTTGAAAAAAAAAAAAAAAATTTCACGCACTCACGGTACTATGATGACCAGGTATGGTACCGTGACCATGTTCCGGGAGATGAGGAAAATCTGCTCGCTCTCGACCTATTCGTACTCCCATTTTTGATGTAAAAAACGAAAACATTTGCACAAGAAAAAGCTACACAACTACTATTTTTTTCTGTTTTCTAGCTTTGGATTGCCCTACTGAATGGGATGAGTTTGACGATTCCTGCTACAAAGTGATGACCAGCTTCGTACATTCACAGAGGCTTAACTGGGACCATGCTCGTGCAGTGTGTTTAGGATATGGAGGAGACCTTGTCAGTATAGAGAATAAAAGGGAAGAAGAATTCATAAAGTCTCTCTCCTCTGATTTTAAGAATGACTTGTTGTGGATTGGTTTGAATGACCGAGTTAACGAAGGTCAGTTCGTCTGGAGCGATGGGACATATTTTAACAGTTCTGTTTACAGTAAGTGGAAGAATGGCGAACCGAGTCACACTGGAAATCAAGACTGTGTTGGACTTCGAAATAATTTATGGAACGACCAACCTTGCTCCTGGGTTCGTTTCTATATCTGCGAGAGACCTAAAGGTGGGAGCATTTCTAGCTGTGGTTCCTAGAGTTTTATCACCGGCGACTGTCAATCAGATTTAATAGGCATAAAATGGGGGAAGATTAAGGGTTCATTATTTTACGGTGGCCTGCAACTGTCACATCAAATTAAAATTAGTCACATCTAATTAAAGTTACTCACATCAAATTAAAATTACTCACATTAAATTAAATTACTCACATCAAATTAAAGTTACTCACATCAATTAAAATTACTCACATTAAATTAAAATTACTCACATCAAATTAAAGTTACTCACATCAAATTAAAATTACATCAGATTAAAATTACTCACATTAAATTAAAAGTACTCACATCAAATTAAAGTTTACTCACATCAAAAAAAATTACTCACATCAAATTAAAATTACTCACATTAAATTAAAATTACTAACATCAAATTACTTACATCTCACACAAATCGCTAGCATCAAATTGACATCGCTCACATCAAATACAAATCATCACATCAAATACAAATCGTCGCATTAAATACAAATCGTCACATTAAATTCAAATCAACATCGCTCCTCCAATTACTGTGAGACATTTTGCCAGAATATTTCAGATCAATGAACTACTATGGAGTCAAAGAACCATCGCACAAAATGTAAAGTGGAAGACCGGGTAAACGCTGGGGATAGTATTCATTGACTTAGCCGCTGATCAATTGATGTGACGATTTGTATTTAATGTGAAGATTTGTGTCTGATGCGAGCTATTTGTATTTGTGAGCGATGTCAAATTTGATGCTAGCGAATTGTATTTGATGTTATCGATGTCAATTTGATGCGAGCGATTTGTGTGTGATGTGAGTAATTTTAATTTGATGCGAGTACTTTTAATTTGATGTGAGTAATTTTAATTTGCTGTGATTAATTTTAATTTGATGTGAGTATTTTTAATTTGATGTGAGTAATTTTAATTTGCTGTGATTAATTTTAATTTGATGTGAGCAATTTTAATCGGATGTCAGTAATGTTAATTTGAGTGAGTAATTTTAAATTGATGTGAGTAACTTTAATTTGATGTGAGTAATTTTAATTTAATGTGAGCAATTTTAATTAGATGTGCGTAATTTTAATTTGACGTGACAGTTGTAGGTCACCGATTTACAAAGTGCACTTCACAGTTGCGTCATCTTTTTTATTATGAAAACCTAGCAAAAAAGCCTAAGTTAATTCTTGATTTAGGTAAACCTGCCTGTCCTGATGGATGGTTTCTGAATGGCTTTTCATGCTACAAAGCAATTGAACAGGCAAAATCATGGAGTAATGCAAAACAGGATTGCCATGCATCTGGAGGCTATCTGATGAAGATAGATGACGCATCGGAGCAAGACTTTCTAGAAGTCTACTTGATTATAACCGGTATTAACCAAGCAGCCAAAGTGAGTATGCAAATGAACCGAAACGTAAATGCATTGAACGCTACTGATGTCCCGTCCACACTACGCCGGGGGAATTTTAAAACGGAGGTTTCACTCTGAAAACGCATGGAATGTTCTTCGTCCACACTGTGCCGGAGGAATTTCAAAACGCAACAATTTGATGAATTTTAGGATGACGAAAACTCGGCCAGGGAGATAAGATAATTATCCTGACTCGATCTTTTTCGAAAAGCTCCGTTTTCAAACGGTCATACTGAAACGCAAAGTGGGCGTTTTCAAACTCTTCAGGTTTGAAGAGCGTTTTCGAAAAGCTCCGTTTTCGTGACGGATTAGTGTGGACAGTAGGCCTAACCATAAAAATAAATTTCTCCGACATAGTGTGGACGGGGCATGACATGATGGTATTTAATAAGAAGCTCATGAACACAATAGAAAGAACATCGGAAATGAAATGCTGTTCTAAATTGAATAACGCAACTATATTGTTGTGTTAAGATAGTACTGTAGATATAATTAAGGTGGCTGAAGAAATATTCTGCGCAGCGAGTGGTATTGCTCAGAAATGTAAAAAATAATACGGAAAAGGGAAGAGGGAGGTATTAGTCGACTTCCATTGACATTAAAACAAAGCGCACGCCCATTACCAACTTTATCTAACAGGTAAAATATATATCATATCACGGGACAGTCCGTGGTGTTTTATATAGAATAAACAGTCACCAAATCAGAACTGCTTTCCGGGATCACGGTAAAGTCGCTATTTTGTTTGGATATGGAATAGAAATAAATCGTTGTAAGTTGTTCTTTCCCAGCCATTACCCCCAGGGGGTCATGGCATGGAGCGTAGTTGCCCTTTCTTCGGTAAATTTGTGAATATCGCCTCTTTTAATTAACATTGGTCACCTTGTGGTTCTCTTGTTGTGAGGTAAACATCACTTTACTCTTTAAAAGAGTTCGCTTCTGAAAAACAAATCAATAAACTATGCTTTGCTATTCAGTTATTTAGTGAATGTTATTCTCCATGATAGTACGTGTGGACAGGACTGAATGACATCGAACATGAAGGAATCTTTACATGGGAAGTGGATGACAGTAACTTCGAATTCTCCAAGTGGGGATCGGAACAGCCTGACAACTACCATAACCAGGACTGTGTGAGAGTGGGGGCTATTCAAATGTTTGGTTTGTGGGATGACTTTCAGTGTGATAAGTCACATCTCTATATGTGTGAAAAACCAGCCAATGGTACGCGTAAAGATATTTTGAGTTATAATCCATCGACTGTTTTCGCTTGCTTGCGATTCGTCTAAATGCTTCACGTGACTGCGTCACTGCTGTAATTAAAACTGGGGAATATCACTTGGATATTCCCCAGTTTTCAAAACTGCTCGTGTTTCGAAAAATATTTGAAGGATAATAAACACAATAGCCTCCATTTAGCGCGAGATATGCTCTGATATTTGTCCTTAAATATTATCTATCCTTCGTGGCTTACAGGTTTCCTCGAGCTAAGCTTTCAGATAATGTCCGCGTACAGTACTATTCCGAGCATATTTTCGCGCCAAATGAAGGTTATTTTTTATTTATTTTCACCAGGTACAAAATTACCTTTAAACTGAAGGAAAACTGAAGATTGACACGGATTGCAGACGACGAAGTTCAAAATTTTTGTTTTGTTTTCGCTTTAATCGACAAACTGTATCTTCACGCTGTCCGCCATTATTTTGCTTTCACTAAGAACATCAGATCGAGGTTGGCCTTAATGCGGACGTCTCGGAAAACAGACTTCCGTGCGAGAACCCATCTATAAATAACTTTAGTGGAATTGACATATCCCAAGGCCTGGACTAGGAGCCTCCCTCTTTGCCTCCTCATCTTCTCTTGTTTCAATAAATCATTTATCGTAATGTAGGAATGAGAAAAAAAAAGTCCAGTGAATGAGTTACTGGTGGAAAACGAGGATCATCATCTCATGTGTTAGGTCTGTTGTTTCTTTTGCCTCTTGATGTCAATCCTTAAAATTGCTATGACAAGGGGAAAAGTAAAAAAGTGTGTCCTTTTTAAAGCGTATCTCAAAAATTGCGAAAAGTATAGAGCACTTGCATATTTTCATCGCTGATAAACAATTTGGCTTGAGAAAACAAGCGTGATATCTCCTAAATTCTGGTCAAGGAAGCAAAAAATGCATGGAATAATCGTGACGCTTTTAAAACCGAGTAATCGAAAATTTAGAAATCCATTGTAATTTGTAATTAGTGGAAGCTGCGTTGCTAACGTTGGAAAGTTAAAGATTGATAACCTCGCAATAACGAAAACGATTGTTTTTATCTTGTCAGGCCTCTCCTGTTATCGATGTTCAAGCAATATGTCATTTGCCGACTGTACAACGAAGCAAGAGATAGTCAATTGCACATTTCCCCGGAATTACTGTTTCAAACAAAAGAATTCAACAGGAGACAAGAACGATCAAGAATCCGCTTTCTACAAAGGATGCACTTCAGCAGATCAATGCAGACAAAAGGAGAAGAGTTCTATGGAATGTTGTGTGGATACACTTTGCAATACGGGTAAGTTTAACATCTGATTAAGAGCGTGTTAAACCTATTCAGATCAGGATTTGTTTGGTCTTCCTGGCTCCGGGTTAGGAGGGGGGGGGGGGGGGGCGGAGGGAGGCTGAAATCCTCACCCTGTAACTCCTACAGTATGAAAATGAAACTTAGAGGACTTACAGTTCGTCCAAACATAGTTGTTTTGAGGTCCCTAGCACGGAACTATGACTTCATATGGCGCAGAAATAACTTCATAATTTCCAAACAACCGCGAATTTTAATTTTGTAGACTGCTGAATGTTAATATAAAACTCTTTTCGCAGACATCTCCTGTTATCAGTGTTCGAGCAACATATCATTTGCAGACTGTGCTAAGAACCAAACAAGAGTGAACTGCACATTACCAAAGAACCGCTGTGTTAAAGCAACATACACTTCAAAGGACGACAATGGAACTGTAACATACCATAAAGGATGCACCACAACTGACCAGTGCTCAGAAACAGCCAAGAAATCATTTGTGGAATGTTGCAGCCATGACATGTGTAACAAAGGCAATTTTGCTGACGTATTTTTTTTTTCTCTGCTACTTAGGCAGCTTTAAGTGCATAATACGAGTAGTTTTGTTAAGGCGGGGGGAACACATAAAAACACACCATTTTTTCAAACTTTTCTCATGGCTAAGATTTCATTCTAAATCATGGCAAAGTATACATTTTTAAAAAGTTAAAGACCAAAACTTGTGAAAAACATTTTTTTGTGCCCTAGAACAATGGGAGGCGCGGCGGCCTCATGGTTAATGCGCTCGATGCCGGAGCGAACCGTCCGGGTTCGATCCCTGGCCGGGGACATTGTGTTGTGTTCTTGGGCAAGACACTTTGCTCTCACAGTGCCTCTCTACACCCAGGTGTATAAATGAATTTCAGGCTGGGGCATGCCCTGCGATGGACTAGCATCCCATCCAGGGGGGAGTAGAAATACTCCTAGTCGCTTCATGCTACTGAAACCGGGATAAGCTCCGACCTGATGAGCCACTTGACTCGTATACAGACTTTACCTACCTAGAACTATATTGTAACTTGACACCGGCTGATTAAATCTGCCACCTACTGGCGGATACCAGTGATTGTTTGAGAAAAGATTATTCCTGATCAAGACCTGTTCAGAATGAATAATTTTTACATTTGTTAAAAGAAGACAAATAGCTTACATTTTTAAGCACAGAGATTTTTGAAAAGTTAAAAACATATGAAATGGTGACCAGTCAAATCTGATACAGAAATCCAGCATATGTTTTAACTTCGACAGAATGCACAGGATGGAAAGGTTCTATGGTTAAAACAAAAAACTTACTTAGAACAACAAATCCTAAAAATTTCAGCTCAATTGGACAAATCCTTCTCAAAATATATTTTCTCAAAGGCAAAAATAACTCGTTTTGAGAAAACGAGCTTTGAACTTCCAGTAACAGAAATTCTCAGAATAAGACTTCAATACCTTAAGATTCAAATTATATTGTACCTTAAGAACCAAAAAGCCCAGGCTATCTATATCGATTATGATGAATATTCTAAAATCTCTTCTTCGCCTAGAATCGGGCCTCACTTGTTTCGAATGCAGTAGCACGGTCTCTCATGAGGAGTGTCAAGAACGTCACCAACAAGTCACGTGTCAAAGTTCCATGGCTGACCGTTGTTATTACGCGTCGATGCAGCAGACCTCGCAAGATGGATCCAGTGTTACAAAGCGCTTTAAACATGGGTGTATCAATAATAAAGATTGTAGTAACACTGCAAACATTTTCGACAAATGCACTACTTCTACTGGACAATGTGAAGTGCGATGCTGCAGCGAAAATTTATGCAATGAAGGTAACGTTGGGACGACGGTTAACAATATAAAGCTACCAAGTTACCAAACCAGAGCATCTCCAAAAGTATTCGTTCAAAGCAAAGCGTCCAAACCTGATAAGCGTGTGTCAGTCATGACGTCACAGAAAGCGACAATAACGTCACAAATTTGGATATGTCCCCCTTTTGGATCCGCCATCTTGGAATTCAATGGACAGTTCCAAAAACCAGAAAAAGAATCAAGGATAAGGAAAATGTAAAAAAAGTGTAATAAAATCGTCGCAAAGTTCCAATTCGAACTAAAACAGAAGCTCAAGCCTAAAAGCCCAAATTTGGGTAAAAACGACCTTTCTAAATACGGCTGCCATATAAACGTTAAGTCATGTCACAGAGTGTGACCACTGTAGCTTGAACATTGCTGTTGTAAGAAATTAATGAAATCAGCGCGGGCACTTTGTGTCTCACCCAAGCTCATATCGATTTAATAGATAAGAGTTGCTGTTTTAACTGCTCTTTATATTTATGTCCTTTTTTCAGGGATCAAAGAAGATAAAGCAACGCCAGAGGTTCCAACAGAAGAAAGTACGGTCTTCGATATACCGATTGCATACATATCGTTGGGTGTCGCCTGTAGTTTGTTGTTACTGTGTTCTGCAGTAGCCTTCTGGAGCCACAGGACGTCCAGTCGCAAGCGGCTTGAAAGGTTACCTCTTCCACTTGCACCCTCTGTTTCGTGCAAAACCTCATAATAGCAGTTGTAAGGCAGTTTTAACACATGTTATGTGACAGAGTATATTAAATCCGCTTTCCTAGTTTGATCACCCAATCAATTGTATACTAATGACTAAGCCGGTACTCTTACCCTTTATAACCACTCGCAGAAAATCTTCAGTTATGAGCAGTAAAGGCATGATGTACTTATAAAAGCTGCTTTGTCAAACAGAAACCAGTGGGCAATGCCAAGAACACTATGATAAACGGCATTTTTGTCATTATAATTACAGGTCAGCTCGGCGTCGACGTGAGATTATTCCATTAGACAAATGGGAAATTCTTCCTGAACAAATAGAATACGAAGAAGAGCTGGGTAGAGGAGCGTTTGGTGTGGTCTACAAAGCAATTCTGAAGAAGCGACAAGGAATAGAAGTGTTTGACAGCAGAGATGTGTTGGAATCAAACAAATCTTATCAGGTGGTTGCCGTCAAAAAGTTACAAGGTGCAGGTTTTGCAATGATTTTTGTCGTTGAATATGAAGGTGTATGGGTTTTATGAAGACGAATAGTGATTTCTTGTTTTTATGAAATCATTGTCAAGACTGAAAGGAGTTAAAAAGGCCTCAGAAAGACCTGCGAGAGAATCTTGAAAGCATGCATGATATAGACACGAGGAACGATCCACGATTGCATCTTGGCTTTCAATTTTGGACTCTATCCTGTGCTTGTATTGTTAGATTTTCCTTACAGTATCAGCCTTGCTCAACTGTGTTTCTATTTTTGGCTGATCAGATCTTTCACAGATTCTACGTTTATCAAGAGCATTTTAGTTTGCATTACCTTGCCACATTTGCATGTAGATCGACATGAAGAGTCCCTCCTTGTGGCAACAACATGAAACTGGAACAATGAATTTCACCTCATATTTTGGCAACTGTCTTTACGAATTTCCGTCCCCTTTTTCGGAAGAAGACATTTTTTTGTTCCCCGAAATTAACGATCCTCCGGAGGTAGCTAGTGAGCCCCAAAGGCTGCTAATTCAAGAATAAGGAGGGTCGTTACTTTCGGAATTTTATGTTCTATATATATTCTTTCCTTTCTCACAGAAGAAGTTGTTTTTTTTTTCATGAAATACATAACATATCGTCACAAAACCAATCTGAAACCTAGAAAATGAACTGACTGTGTTTTAGATGGCATGAAACACACCAATATTTTTCGAACGGCTTACATTAGGGTTTGCTTAACAATTGAAGCTTAGCATTATGGTAACGACGTGACTAGTGGTAGAGACAAAATATCTGGTTTTCAATGATTTCCTTGTCGTTAGATGATCCAAGTGAAGCACAAGAAGACGAATTCCGTGTGAGGTAACAACATGACTATTGGTAGAGATAAAATATCTAGTTTTCAATGATTTCCTTGTCGTTAGATGATCCAAGTGAAACACAAGAAGACGAATTCTTGTTTGAGATATCGATGATGAAAGTGTTGGGTGCACACCAGAATGTTGTGTCCCTGGTTGGATGTTGCACACTGCAGGATCACAAGTTTCTGGTGATAGAGTACGTTCCATTTGGTGACTTGCTGCATTGGTTACGACGCAAGAGAAGATCGGTAGGAAGTTGTCGCATTGTCTCAAAAGTTTATATTATCTACTTTGACTCTGTCATGTGAAGACGAGGATGCAACCTTTAGCTCCAGTCTTGCTCCAGATCTTTGCTTGCCACAAGGAATGCCACGCGGCCTCTGTGCACAGAGATAGATGCATGTAAGGTATACAATCAGGTAGAGGAGGAGGGGGAGGGGTTGGGGCTGGAGTGTTGCAATTACGATAAATTACCGGTTCTGTTTACGCGTTCCCCTTAACAAGAGACTCTCTGATCAATGAAAGCGTACTGGTACATCTTACTCACGCAGGGACACTCTTGTTGATTGTATTCTAGATCGAGCCAAATCTGGCCACCGATGGACCGACGATAGATAAACGTTGTGACGAGAAGCAAGGACATAGCAAATCTTGCCAAGTAAGGTGCCTAAATTACAAAAAATAGAAAGTATTAGAACTTTTCATTCTGGATGATATTTTTGTTTGCGGCTGCGACTGGTAGAGGGCAGTACAACAAATCCCAAATTGTTCTACTCTGTAGGAGTACCTATTTTTTCCATGACAAAGACACCGGCAAGACTATCCACATTTTGGCAGACCAATGCAACCTCTGTGAATTCATATCCGATCACCATGAAGAAGATATAGGTTGTGCATAAGTTAAATGTTAATTCAGTTCACACAGGAAACGCAAGTTGTCCTGCAAGAGACGACGGAAGAAGATGCACTGACAGACCAAACCTCAGCAAAGATGAATTCAACTCTATCATATGACAACGAAGGTTTTATCCTTGATTTGACCAGCTCGTCGGATAATATTGCTGAAGTGAGAGCGAGCTTTCAGTGTTTTCTTATTCTATTTACATCATTTAAATTTTCGCATTTTAGAAGCCCCAGGGACGCAGGTAAAACAGAAAAGAACAACAGTAAAGTAGCAAAAAATAAAAGTTTCCAGTTTCAGTGCAACTCAAGTAGTTATGTAATATCACAAACGGTATATGCGCCCGCAATATTTACTCGTGCATTGATGTCCTACATTTTATTTACTGGTCAGCAGAAATAGCCCAAAAAGTTAACGGATGAGAGACCGACCTCCAATTTACATATTATTCGCATAATCTCCACACTAACAACAACTCGTAACTTGCTATTGCAATTCATGAGTTAAAACGGTGACCGCAGTAGTTGGTTCTTACTTTTGCCATATGAGAATGCTCAAAGCATGCTCTTATACTTGGTATTTACTTCGTGCCACAAAAAAATTTCAATTGGTAGCAATTGGGCAAATCTGAAGAGTGGGCATGTCTCCTCCTTTCAATTACTTTCTTGTTGATGTGAAATGCCTTATTTATAACAAACCAACTCTTATCGCCATACACAGTTGGTTAAATGTCTTGTTTTGTCTATTCAGGATGAGGGTAAGATTTCGTTGAACACAGAAACTGACATCGAACTGTCGGCGATACCGTTGACAACACAGAGAAAAGCTTCTGAACATTTGCTTTCGGACGAGAATCTCTATGATGGACATGAAGGAGACGACAGCTTTACCTCACAGCAGTTGTTTTCCTTTGCTTGGCAAATAGCAAGGGGGATGGTAAGGTCAAGATTCTTCCATACAAACCGACCAAGCTTGGTTAATAAGATGCTTATTAAAAACTTCAATTCGCTTATTGTAGCTAGTGCGTAGTCGCTGCCATTAATTTTGCGAATGAGGATGAAAAATTTGGTCAGAAGAAAGTCGTATTTTTTCCACGCGTTTAAGTCGCTCTTAGTATAGTATTGAGTACCCTTGCTTCTGGGCTTGCAAAAGCGTCTCAATTTCGTATTCAGTTGGTGTTTTGGTTGCCTGGTTTGAACTTTAATTTAACAAAGTCTGCTCGTTTTATTTGCCTTTTTTCTCTTCGTCTTTAGTTTCCTCCATTAGCATGTATGTATTTTTTGTTTGCAACTTTCTCACTGCCAATGTGAAAGGTAGATGGGAAAATCTAGCCTGCCGTTAACGTCGATTTTAACAAATCACTTTTGTGAGTTTGGTAGTTCCCAGTCTTTACGGAACACCGTCAAATAATAACAAGAGTTGTGTGAATAAAGTGGTATATACTTAAACGGTTATTTGGTCACATAGCGTGGTTGATCTTCTTTTAAGACTAATGTGTTTTCTTAAAATGCGTAGTTTCTCTTTTCTTTTTTCTCCCACTCAAGTCTACGAACCGATCAATTTTTTTTCTCATCCTTTGCTGGTTGGTTGACTAAGTAAGTAAAGGGGGGGGGGGGGGGGGGATAGTCAAAGTTATGATGCAAGTAGCATGAATTATGAGTAAAAATCGACTGCAAAGCTGGAAAATAAAAAATCACGTATATGTTGACAAGGAGGATAACAGCTTGCCGATGTAAGAGTGATAAGTCATCAAAGTCTTTTTGTGTGAGGTCCATCAACTTCTAACATCATAGAGTATTATGCCCCTTCTAAAAATTTTTCTTCTTGAACAGAATCACCTCGCAGAGAAAGATTTCGTTCATCGTGATCTTGCAGCCCGTAATATTCTGGTTGGTCACGATAATCGGGTCAAAGTGTCGGACTTTGGGTTGATGCGTCAAATCTATGAAGACGTGTACACCGCCAAAAAGACGACAAAGCTTCCTGTGAAATGGATGGCCCCAGAATCGTTCGAGTTCAGTGTTTTTACAATCAAAAGTGATGTGTAAGTAGATCTCCTGACTGTGCATTTGCTTCAGTGGCGGATCCAGACCTTGAGCTAAGGGGGGTGGGAGAGTGCGGTTTTGTTTTACTTGCCCTGTCGGCTTTTCTTCCTTCTGTGACTTCTTTTTTTTTAACCCAAAATAAGGGGGCCCGGGCTCCTCCCCTAGATCCACCACTGTGCTTCACTGCGTTACGAATTGACATTTCTTGAATATTGTTATTTGTTAAAAGCTCAAGTTATTTTTTTGTAATTTCTGTAGAACAACAATAAGAACCAAAACTACTGAAAGCCGAATTTCAAAGAGAATGAACCATTTAATTTAATGATAAATGCCTTGCGTAAAGAAAAATGTAATACTTTGTTGTAAATTTCAAACTCTGCTGAAACACACAGGGAGAGATAGAAATGCTGCGTTTAGCAGGCAAAAGTGAATACCTCTTTGACGTGATGGTCTCCTGGAGTAGACACACCAACACGCCCTATAAATAGGCTCTAATGGATTTAGTTGAAGCAAAACATGATGAGGTGCTAGAAAGAATCTATTTTTTCTTAATAGTTATATATTTTTGCTTAATATTTAACAGTTGGTCCTACGGTGTTCTTCTCTGGGAAATGGCCACCATGGGTACGTAACACCTGCTCAGGTCGCTCTTTTTGTTTCTTATTTTTATAATCTAGTTTAGAAATATGGTTTGGTTTTCTGTACACTCGATCGAAAAACTTAGTTGAATGTTTGTACTTAGGAAGAAAGAAAAGCCATTAACAAACTGAATAAAGCAAATCAGTTGAATAAACTCAGTTAAATAAGAAGAAACATATGTCAAAAATTCAATTCGTCCGCCGCTGAAGAGAGACACTCAAATTGTCTAAGCGATGTAAAAGCCTCCAATGATCATTTAGGACCATAAAAAGAAATGCAGGTGTCAGAAAACATATCCATATAAATATTTCCACAAAATACTTAGCTTTTCGGCGAAAATGAACGAAAACTCCTTTTAGACGAAATGCCGCCGAAATTTCTAAAGGCTATTGTTTTCATGTCTGCGAAATTTCTGTGATCTCTGTTTCGCGTTATAGGTGGACCAAAACCAAAGTTAGAAAAACCATAGTGGCGGCTGTAAAACCACGATGTAGACTTTGAAAGACGAATCAAGATCATTTCGACCTAATATTAATTAGCATTATTGCTTTTACGCAGCTAAACAACATTCTAAAACATGGTCAAAATACAACGGGCTGACCAGGTCCACGAAACATTCTCCATTAACTTTTGGTACATGTGCACACTAGCTTCTGCACTTTTTTGTCATTGCTTTTTATTTACTGATATCGGATCCAACGCAGGAGGTGCACCTTACCCCACAATGACCAACACACAAATATGTAGAGCACTGAAAAATGGTTATCGGATGGAAAGGCCGGCAATGTGCTGTGATGAAGTGTAAGTATGACTGAGTTTATCATTCGATGCATTTCTTCTTCTTTTTCATTGGCCGAGAGCCCACCACTTAACCATTAAATAACTGCCTACAAATAATGGTCTGCTCATGCGTAGAACCATCTTAATGTGCTTTGCCGCACGGCAGATAATCTGTTGACGAGTAATTGTAAACACGCTCTTGTGTGAAAAATGGCTGATCGCTTCTCTGAACTATCAGAGAAGTTGGAGCACGAATAAACAATTTCTTTTGTTTTTGTCCCTCAAGCCTCGGTACCAAGTAGCAATTTTAATAGATCGAAATTAGCCTATCGTTCTTGTTTTGATTTTCTGTTACTTGCATTGAGATATATCAATAAAGGACCTATAAATGTTGCAATAAGCGAAAAAAGTGTTGTTATTCTTTTTCTAACTTGATAATGATGTCAATATGACGTCGAAACGTCGTTTTTAAGGGTTAATATTCATTTTAAAGAACTGTTGGATCAGTATTTACAAAATTAAACTACTGCAGTTTGTCTTCAGAGCCGTTTTTTCCCCTAAATTTTCACCTTCTTTTAACAGATATGAATTGATGAATGAATGCTGGAGGGAAGATCCAGCTACTCGCCCCAGTTTCTCGGAGTTGATGGGCAGAGTGGAAACTGTCATGACAAGGAATGTGCCATACTGCGACTTGAGCAAGCATGACGAGTTCAGCCCATATTACAGCGTACCTGTTGATGCCTTTTCCGAAACAAGCGTGTAGGGGTGCTAGCGATGTGTTTATATAACAGGCGCGAAAAAAGTCGCTAGTTTTGACTCAAGTTTTGCTTGTGCAAGATAAAACAAGAGAGAAAAAGAATCATCCCTATAGTAACTGTTGTTCCTAAAAAAAAAACTGATCTAATTCATAGTTAGGCAAAAAAGTTAAGGGCGGTTAGTTTTGTTTGGACATACATAAGCACAAAAGAGGAATCACGTGGGAGAAAGTGAATGAGTGGAAGTTTAGGAGAGGACTTCACAGGAGAGAGACCTTTTAATTTTAACTTGCGCTAAACAATGGTTTACACATTACATGTTTTAACTTTAAATTTCTCCTTCTTTGTTTTCTTTTTATTTACCTGCTGCCAATATACAACTTAAATTATACTGAGAGTTAACAAGGAAACCAACTGTTTAATTTAGCCTCCAGCTCGAACTTGAATTTCAATAAAGATAGAATCAATTTTATCAAGCCATATAATTTCAGGATGTGAAATTATTCAGTTAATTATATGACTGAGCTCAATGAAGAATTATTATTACTATTTGATTACGCAATTTGCGCGGAACAATGTGACAGAGATACTACGTTATTTAAGGTAGTCAACTTAATTCTATTGATAACTTATTTCGATATGTAGGTCGATTCCTTTTGATGGTGTAGACGGTTCAAACTCAGGATTATGTTCAGGGTATCAAAAATAGAAACCCTATTGTACCAAATGAAGCGCCTTTTTGGGAAATGAAGTTTGATATTGCTGAAGAATATGCAAAATGTTACATGTTTATTTATCGCTAACATGTCACGCTAAAAACTGTAAGATCCTATAAAGTATGTGTGTCGCGGCACTACGTTAATCTAAGATACCTGAAAACTTTAAAAAGAGTGACAGCACTGCCTTGGCCGGGGCACTCCTTTCCTGTTTTACCAGCTGCTGGTTTTCAAGGCTTTTCGTGTTTGGCTTTGGTGCACTTAGTTTTTATACTTCAGTTGTAGTTTGCGAATCCTTGTAACATCTGTTGAGACTGAATAAATGACAAAGTGGCTTGGCTGGCCAACGCGCCAAAATATAATCACGATGTGTCTAGATGTGTATGTAGTGGAGACGACATTTTCGGTGGATGATTGCTCCTTTCACTTATGGCAATTGTCTGGGGGAAAAGGTAAACAGGTTGTCGTGAACTTTTAATCTATTAGCATAGCTCGGCCGCTAATCATTCGACATTTAAATATTTAAACAAATCTTAGGTACGCTTAGTCACGTTAACCGATTTGTAACATCAAGATGTTGTCCGCCGCCATATTTCATCCAGGATTGTGATCGGCCAAGTCTACTGAATAACGCTTATCATCTACAAAGCACTACTCGAACGGTTTTTGCTTAAAATGAATTCAAATTCTGCTGGAATGTACGCAAGTCATCGCAAAATGTTCTGACATGCTGGGATATGACAAAATGCCTCCAATGATGTACTTACGATGTAATTATTGAATTTTCCTTGTCTTTGAACTTCATCTTTAATTTTGGAAATTGTTTCACAAAGTTCACACGACGCTGATGGCGCTTTGAATGACAGGTTGTGCAAGCCAAAAGACCAATAAAGCAGATTAACACGACAAGTGACAACAAGGTGCTAAAGGAATGCTATCCATTGTCAGGTTCGAATGTTTGTCATAATATACTGGGACAAATTTACTGCGGTAAGCAACTCAGATCTGTTGTGGTTAAGTGTACTGAAGAACCTCACTGTAAGAAGACTTTCTTGGGGCGGCGAAAGGAAACGCAATGCCGGTGAATTAATTGTTTATATCCGATGAAGTTAAGAGTGTTGAAGAACAGAATTATGTAAACAGGTCTGAAACTTTTGAATCGGTGGCTCCCGCCATGACAAGATTTGAGACTTACTTTGCGAAAGCCATCCCGTCGTTGCTGCTTTGCTGTGCTTTTTGTGGAGGTAGGTGAACGACCAAAGCCATTTATTGTATTATAAAGAAGGATCAGGGAAATTCTTATCATTCACTCACCATAATTATACAACAACACACGAAATTCTCTCTTTGCTAAACTTGGGCTGTTAGATATTCCTGCATTATTCCCAACCCCATATCGAGTTTAATTCTTTTCACTATAGCTTTACCTTGCCTTTAAGCTTTCTGTTACATTTATCTCGGGCAAGAAAAGCAGGTGAATTTAGTCATGTCTAGGTTTATGAATAAATGTTGCCAATGATGTATGTAATACACCGTGTGAGTCTTTATCGTTACATGTAATCTTAAAACCTTTCAAAGTGATAATTAAATCCAAAAGCAAAACAAGACAAAGCGAAAAAAAAAACAATACAAATTTGTTTTATTCCATTGAGTGTCAATTTTGCTAAGCAAGTTCACTCGACTAAACTACGTCGTTACCTGCAAACTCCTTCTTAGTGTTGTTCCGTTTTTGACGTGTTGCCTTGTTGTCGTGTTGTTCGTAAAGGGCAAAGAGCGTCGGCATGCTTAAAAGCAACGATTATACTTTTCCCCATTCTTTAATACTGGTAATTCAAGCTACTCTTGAATGTAACATGCGACAGCGTTTGAACAAGGGATTAGTACGAGAAGATTAAAATGAAGTGTATTGTGTATTGAATGTAAGGACGAGAACCTGATATTTTCATGTCATGGAATAAAGAAGTCAGTTCTAAGTGACTGATAGATATGAACACTAAAGAATTCGCTGCCAACATCCGACTTTGCACCCTGTGCCACTAAGCGCCCATTCGACTAGATAAGCGAAGTCGGTTCACAGACCTACCATTTTCTCACGTTTGAGAGATGCTTTCACCCAGTAAGTACTCGTTATTGAAATTGATCTACACTGATTTCAGTCTGCGATACACAAATGTCAAGGAACTAAATGTAGCTGCATCACCGACCCACGTTTGACAGTAATGCACTGTCCTTTTCATCCCCCTTATTATATAAGCTATATAAGTATATGCGCCTTAAAACGTAAGGTTTTTAAGCCGTTTTGGGCAGAAATAGAGTATCGATTTTGGCTATTTTGGTATCAAATAGGGTATGGTTTTTGTATTCTAGTCTTGAAATGGGTATGCTTTCTTTAAGAAGAAGCTAAGAACATCAACAAAAGGCCTCCTCAATGCATTTAACATCGGTCTGAACTAGGGAACTAATTATAAGGCAGGTCTGGAAAAGAGTATTGATTTAAGGGTCAGGTGTTAAATAGGGTACCAAATGTTTGGTCAGGTAATAAATAGGGTAGGGAAAATCCAGATTTTGGTCTTAAATAGAGTAAAGGCTTTGGCCTGGGAAGCGGGCCGCACAACCCGGCCCAATTTTTCTGGGAGTACCTTCCCCGGGCTTTAATAAATAATGACGTTAAAAATAGCATTAAATAGAAGTAGCGGATCGGTATTAAATCGAATTTTTTTCCCCGTCATATCTGCGTCCTCTATTTTCCTTATAGTTCCATCTAATGGTTTGAAGTATTTGACGATTGGCGCCTACTCCCCTTTAACACCGGCATGTCAGTGGACCGGTGGACACGCGGTGAAGCAAGTCATCGAGTTAGCCCTAAGTCAAGTGAATAACCGATCAGACATCCTACCGGGATATGAACTGCAAATGGTACTCAACGACACCAAGGTCTCTGCACACTATTAACGATAGATATATTTAACCCTAAGATTATTCGCTCTCCATCTCTAATACAGTTTACAATTAAATTATCAGGTCAAGTATGAAGAATAGGGTGTTTCTTTTAAGCGCCTATGGCCTGGTACAGTTTCCCGCGGAAGTTTTGTTCTAAAACTCAAATTAATTTAACACAAATATTAGCTCGAGAAAGAAGAAAAAGAAAGAACTTAAACACAAATATTAGCGTGAGAAGAAGTTTGAGGGTTTATAAGCAGTTTTAACAAACACAAAATTTCGAAGAGCTGCCATCAGCGCATAGGCCCTCGACTACAATACTAAATCGTCCTGTACCTGCTCCATGCCTAAAAATGACAACGGCATTCAGTTACTGTAAATTTCAAACCACTAGCCATCTCTACTTCGGCGAATAATTGTAGATATAAATGTTTCGAAATTTTCCTCCAAAATAAAGGGGAAACGAAAACCATTGGGTGGCGAACTCCAGCCTTGACTGCAACGTACTGCATGCAAATGATGATAGTACGCAATGCAATAGCTCAGCCAATCCGTTTGCAGTATTTGCCTTAGCATATAAGTAGAATTCTACTAAATTTGTTATTTCTTTAGCATTAGCAAAACTTATTCTTCTCCGCAGTGTGATCCTGGAGTTGGCATGCACATTTTATATGATCACATCTACAACAAACCAACGAAAATTATGCTGCTCGGAGCAGCCTTTTCACCAGTCTCTCAGCCCATAGCCGATACCTCGAAGTACTGGAATCTACTTCAGGTAAGCAAGCAGTTAGGATTGAACCTCTGTCTAACAAACTCAGGGGTTTGCTTACGATGTTCCATAGGTTTTTACTTGTTATGTTGTCCACAACATTAACACTGATTTGATCCAACGGAAGGAAGATAATTGTTTTAAGGAAACTAGCCATTTAATTTAATTTCCATTATACGTTTTAGAAAAGAAAAGATAATTTGTAGTAGGTAAGCCAGTTTCTCTACACTTATTATTATTTATTCGATACCAATATGTAAACGGAATGTAATTTCAATGTAAACGGCAGGTTCATTGTCTCCTGTTTTTTCTATTACAAGACGTGTACTTAGTTTAAAAATAGTTTACTTAATTAATCGAGAATAAAGAAAAAAGATAAATTGTACCACTCAAGTTCTGATTCCAACCAATGTCAGACAATTAGTCCCACCTTGCCGCATCTTCAAGTCCCGCTCTGACCACTAAGCTGGAGTTGTTTCTTGGTAGACCCTAGTTCAACTCCTCAGTCACACTTGTAAATAGCCAACCGATCTGCCTCTCGCCAGTTGGGATTTTAAGGCTGTTATGTTTAGTTGATATTTTTTGTTTCTTTCAGTTTAAGTGGCATGCCTGTGAAATAGCTAGGTGTAGTTAAGCAAATTGTAATAACATATAGACATTTTTTGAACATTTTGAACATCTACTGATTAATTAAAGAAAAAGAAAAGATAGCTTTGTTTCTTTGTTTCTTCTTCAGGTGTCTTACGCATCAACATCTCCAGCTTTACAAAACCGAGAATTGTATCCTCGTTTCTTTCGAACAATTTCTTCTGACTTAGCCTTCAACCCAGCACGTGCCGCATTGTTAACAAAATATGGATGGAAAAGAGTGGCCACACTGCACCAGAATGAACCATCGGGAATCTTCTCACAGGTATGTTCAAAATGTTGTCATCTCGATAAATATCAAGCTGGACGATTTCGTCGAGATTTCTTAGGCCACTTTAACAAAAATGTTTAGTCGAAAGGGAATGCCGATCGAAATTTTGACTGCTGCCATATAATTCACGAACACGGCCATACTATATAATAATTGCGTTTGCTTAAATAAATGGCAGGCTCTTGTATCAGTAGCACCCATCTACTAATCTCGCTAAGCGTTTTTCTTTATCTAATGTGGCTTTCTCTACATAGGCCACTAAAAAACTCCACAAGTTTCTCCATGACATGGATATTGAGATTGTTGCAGGAGAAAGTTTCTCTGGAAATCCAGCCAATCAGCTAGCGAATATCAAGGTAGGTTCATCTTAGTTCACGAACTATTTCATTTGTTTATTTTACCAATTCAGTATAGCTTCAAATTAACCGTGTTTTTATTCCTTTAGAGAAAAGATGCGAGAATTATCATCGGCAGTTTTTACGAGGAAAGTGCAAGACATGTGTTCTGCGAGGTATTGTTAACATTTTTGCGACTTTTTTTTGTCTTTGTTTTATTTTCGTATTTTTGATTTGCTGCTTAGCGCAAGCCAGGTATTACCTTTTCTAACCTCTTCTCGATTTTCTCTTTGTTTCTACCCTAAAAAGTTGTTCTTTACCTACTGAGGGGAAAAGGTCTTTGTTATGATTTTGAAATCAAAAATCTGTATTCTTTAACAGGCTTATAAACAGGAAATGTACGGTAAGAGATACGTTTGGATCATTATCGGTTGGTATGAAGACAAATGGTGGGAGAGAAGCCTGGACCAAGATGATATCAGCTGCTCTACAGATGAGATGACGAAAGCAGTGGAGGGATACCTAGCAACAGATCATTTGAATCTGAACGAGGACGAAATAACTTCCAACAAAAGAACGGTATCTGGCTGGGTAGGTAATACAAGTAAAAAATTGATATGTTATTTAAGTTTGAGAAAAACTAAAAACAAAAAAGCAATAAAAACAAAAAAAAAAAAACCCGCATATCATGATTTGCAGCAAAAGTCATGTACGTAAAATAACTTATGCAGTCAGTTCCGGTCAGTTCACATCAACTAAACAAGTTTCACTAAATCAGGTTTAGATTTTTCTAATTTGTTGATTACGCTCTCCAGTCATCTTGAGAAGACAAGTTTCAAACCACCTTACCAAGTATTTTGATCAGACAAGGTATTATCTTGTTTAGTTGTGGGGTGCGCGTGGTATGAGCAATTCATTTTTAACTTTCTTCAGTTATTGAAACCACTTTTAAAACGCGTTTAGCTTGTTGGTGTGAACGAAGTATTAGCTATGCCTAAAACAAGTAATTTTTAGCTATATTAGATTAATATTTAACATTTGTTCTGTTCATTTCCACAACATTCCTCCTCAGACTGCTCAACAGTATGCCAAAGAATTCAAGATTTTAACTGGATTCAACGCTCGTCACGAGGCCTCCTTCGCGTATGACGCGGCCTGGGCAATAGCTCTGGTGCTGAACACATCAATTCACCGGCTTGCAGGTACACTCGAGCCGCCTAAATAATGAAGGTCGCATTCATTCTTACGCGCTCACTTTGTGCTAAGAAACAAACGGCCTAAAATGATTTTTGGTAACAAATGTCATTTAGTAACAAAAATTTAAAAGATATACCGTAATACACCATAAATCAAAATTTTGCGGGGAAACACATTGGTTACAAGAACAAGCCAGTTACATTAAACGAATTAAGAGGCTGTCTCTGTAAGAACCGACCACTGATTTTACTTCGAAAATTCGATTTTTCTCATAAGCTGGGATTTCAAAGCCCTTACCTAGTCAATCGCTAAAATGGGTTTTATTTCATTAAAAATTCCAGTTGAAGTTTTCTAGGATTGACTGAAGTTCGGTCCGTTCGACGCAAGTTTCATGCCCGCCGAAACTGGAAAAATAGCACGTATTGCCGGCGCTCTAAAAAAAAATAATATTCGCTCAAAAGTCCCAATTCCTTTTCTCAACTATAGATATATCATAGCAGTTTGTTTAGCCATGTTGCAATTATAATTCAATGTTGTTCCTTCAACGGTTAAAAGAAGATTTTCTACCCGTTAAATCGAGTTTTGAACCGAACGCAAAAATAGCTCTACTTTGCAGGCATGTTTTAAAAATGTGGCACCTGTTTGAAACTGCTGAACCACATGGATAGTAAGTATAAATGTCCCTTAATTTAAAACAATAATAAAATTTGTCTGCCCTCTAGGTTTTCAAAACTAACGACCGCTTAAAGTTCAGGAAATTTTGAAAATATTCCAGTGAGTAACTAACACACTCGCCTTCGTAAAGTGCTCCGATAAATTCCCGTAAATCTCTTACCTGGCTTCCCGTTATTATTCACGGGAAGATTGGGAACTAAATCACTTGTTGTAAACACAAAATGGCCGTGGGATTTTATATCAATCCTTCCTTGGCTTCCCGAATCACCGTTTACTGTTCATACATGTATGTGTGCCGAGAGTTGTCCAAAAGAGTGTTTCTACAAACCTTTCAAGAGGAGTCTACATGATTAAACCGGCTTCGAGGAAAACAATGGTCAGTAATACAAAGATATCGAAGTATATGACGGTCACGCTCGACACAGATGAGGAACGTATAAATCGACTTTATATACAAACCTACAGTTGGAAGGAAAAACTGGCATTTTTAATGCTACCTAGGTTTCAAGGATCGCTGCAAAGGACCAAAACTTTAATCTTGAAGCCAGGTAAGAGATTTACGGGAATTTATCGGAGCACTTTACGAAGGCGAGTGTGTTAGTTACTCACTGGAATATTTTCAAAATTTCCTGAACTCCAAGCGGTCGTGAGTTTTGAAAACCTAGAGAGCAGACAAATTTTATTATTGTTTTAAATTAAGAGATTTTTAGACTTTCTATCCATGTAGCTCAGCAGTTTCAAACAGGTGCCACATTTTAAAACGTGCCTTCAAAGTAGAGCTATTTTCGCGTTTGGTTCAAAACTCGATTTAACGGGTAGAAAATCTTCTTTTAACCGTTGAAGGAGCAACATTGAATTATAATTGCAACATGGCTAAACAAACTGCTAGGATATATCTATAGCTGAAAAAAAGAATTGGAACTTTTGAGCGAATATTATTTTTTTTAGAGCGCCGGCAATATGTGCTATTTTTCCAGTTTCGGCGGGCATGAAACTTGCGTCGAACGGACCGAACTTCAGTCAATCCTAGAAAACTTCAACTGGAATTTTTAATGAAATAAAACCCATTTTAGCGATTGACTAGGTAAGGGCTTTGAAATCCCAGCTTATGAGAAAAATCGAATTTTCGAAGTAAAATCAGTGGTCGGTTCTTACAGAGACAGCCTCTTAATTTTTTTTCTTGTTTGCCATATAATAATCATCTTATCGACTGAGCTTAGTCGGTCTGCATGTGAGAATCTTGACCTCGGTCGTGTGTACAGAGCTCACTGCGTTCGGTCTGTACTTAGGACCTCGGTCAAGATTCTTCAATACAGACCTGCTCTGATAAGAGCTAAATCATGCAGAAAAATATACTTCTCATAAAATGTTGTTCAACGCGCTGTTTCATTGGGAAAATGCTTTGGAGCAGCGCTATCGTTTTACAAAGGTCTTAAGAGCTGCTGTTACTAAATGCAAGAAAAGGTATAATCATGTGAATATGGGTTACAGAAATAACTACTGGTTAGAAATAAAGATTCTCTTATGGTAATTTCAGAAAGAGGAGAATTCTTGGAAAACTTCACTTACACAGACAAAGAAATGGCAGACATATTTGAAGAAACGTTTTACAACACCAGCTTCTTGGGAGTTACGGTATTTATGATGTTTATTGGCAAACCGGTAACCTGATTGGCTACTCAGCTTTAACCCGTGTATAGATGTCTTAAAATGTTAGTAAGTGCACCCCCATCCCTATTAACCCCCCTCTCTATTAAGCACCTCTGCGGAACTTCGAAGTTCATAAAAGCCTTCCTCATCTATATTTATCCTTTTTGATATCATTTCATTAACTTTGTATCTAATTAATGTTTGCCCCGTGCTACGCTCCCCCCCCCCCTCTCCTTGGGTAGCATAACATTTCTCATTATTTAAATGAGTTGTGTTTCGGTTTTTTGGGGGAATAAAAATTCTAAAGAAAGAGTTTCACCACCACCACCATACCTCGGAAAAACTAAACGAGCGTATCTTGTTCAGTATGTCTAGTAATTCCTTTTGCCACAAAACAGCTTTCAAGAATGTTTTAGAAGTGAGAAATGTCAGCTACATGTGTTTAATGAAGCAGGCAAGGTTATGATTCATTTACCTGTACTTCGTTGTCGTTCATTTTAGGGACATGTGTCATTCACAAAGTATGGCGAGAGAGTTGGCTACATTCAAATTGAACAGCTGCAAGGTTAGGAAAAGACGACTAGAATTCAAATGTCAGGTTATTGGGCGGCTTGGCGCCTAGTATCCCATCCCTAAGAAGTGACCAGGATCATAGCAATGTATAACAAGCTGAGGTCACAACTATCGGGAATTACTTCAATACTTCTGATTGCAGAATGGGTATCGAAATGTCTTTGATTTATTCCAAGCTCCTTGTCCAGAGTCCCCTAAAAGGGAAACGAAACATAAACTACAGAAAGTCACACGTGTGTGTTATGCACTTTTTATTATTATCCCTCCGGCTTCCCGTAGAATTAAAGAATTGCTTTGCCTTGATATATTCTTGGATGAAGACGTGTTTCGTTATCAGTTTAAATCACCTGGGCGTCGCCATGGTAGTTTATGGCGTCATATTGCGCGGTCAGGTATAGAGATATCAATATGGAGTCTATAGAGGACGACTTCTTGCTGGAACTGTGTCTATTCATTCCAAATATAAATTATAAATGATTAGAAGCCTTTTTATATCTCTAGATTCAAGCAATGTTGTATTTTAAAAACGTCCAACCACGAAATGACGTCATTATTACCCATCAAGCTTTACAAAAATAAACATGGCGATGTAAAGGAAATTTGAAATCTTAAAACAGCCGAAGTAAAAACCCCAACAAAGAAATATCGACTTCAAATCACTGTAAGAGTTGAAACCGAACGCAAACTTGTGTTTTGGAACAAATCTGTATTTTAGCTAAGATTCTGTGCGATGTTTCGCAACGTAAACGTAGGGAAGAGGAAATGCGATTTTTTATGCACGTCGGAGGGTTGGATAACTAACTCTGTAAAAACCAGGTATTTTTCTCTTATTCTTTATACTAATGTGAATCTGATTTTTTTTTATGAGATGGTGAAAGTAAACGAGTTGGTGTCTATGACGCCATAACGGATTCTATAATGATGAACGAGCGAGAGCCAATCAGATGGCAAGGTTAGTTTTTTATTCATTACTGGGTAGTTCCATCATAACACTGACAGCTTACCCAAATCAATCTAACAGTCAAAGGAAATATTTATTTTTCTTTTTGTTTGTTCCTCATTTGAAAGGCTCTGGACCCCCAAGGGACCGCACCATTCGCGAAACGGAGCTGAAATCAGTCTCTACAGCACTTTACGCTTTCATGGCAGTCTTGGCTATCATTGGAGTCTTACTGGGAATTGCCTTCCTCTTAATCAACTTTCTTTATCGTGAAAGAAGGTAGTTGTGGCTTAAAAAGCGTTAAATCGATAACAAACGTCTCTCTTTTACCGAGAAAAAGAATAAGAACGCGCCCAATTTGATCGTCCGTGTTGACGATGAGCGGCGCCACTTTCACGTCAAGTAAAATTGAGAAGAAATATATCAAACGTGAGAGACAGTGATTCATTGGGATATCCAAACACCGAGAAGAGAGTTGAAAATACGCCGCACAGCGGAGTATTTTTGACGAAAGTCGAGGTGTTTGGATAGCCGATGAAACACTGTCTCGAGAGTTTGATATATCTTCTCAATCGAAACAAAAACCAAGGAGTAAAGGGAGAAATAAATCGTCAAAATCTGTGTAATTAGGACCGGGTATCCAAACCTCCTTCGTGGTTGTGATACTCTTTATTTTAACTTGATGAATTATTAATGAAATTGAGAACGCTCAGTGAAATGAAGTAAACCTGTCCAATAATCTGCTTTTGAACACTACTGTACACAGTATTCTGTACTAAATTATAATAATACCCTCTTCTGCTCAGCACGTTACTAGCGTTCCCTAAGGGCATAAAAGCAGAATTAAAAACAAATAAAGTAATAAACACATAAATAAAGGGAGTCAAAGACATAAATTTAGCACTAATATCTTGATTTACCAACGTCTCGTAGAACAATAATTTGCCTTTGGCAAGGGTAATGTTTCGTTTGAAATCATTAATTGCTTGCCACTGATAAATTGTGATATCTGTTCTACTTCGTCTGGTAAGTTACCCATCTGAACTAAAACGCTAACGGGGTGTCCAACTATGTTGTAGAACTGATGTCATTTTTTTTCATTATATTTTCAGGATAATAAAGATGTCTAGTCCTCGCCTTAATAACGTAATCGTGGTGGGCTGCATAATGACTTACTTCTCGGTTATTTTGTTTGGAATAGATGGCGGATTGATATCTACTGAGCAATACGGAAAAGTTTGCATTGTGAGTAACTCATTTCTATGTATATTTATACCATGCCATAGAAAATAGAACCAATCAGAGTACAAGAAAATCGTTGTATACTTGACGGTATTACATCCAACCTTTTCACCACACACTTTATTGTTGGTGCGTCATCGAAAGTTTTATCTGGCGTTTCGTATTTATTTTGAAAACGAACCTAGCTATTTTTGTTTTCCTTTCTTTCTATAGGCTCGTGCTTGGATCATGTCTATTGGTTTTACTCTGGCGTTTGGCGCAATGTTCGCTAAGACGTGGCGAGTGCATGCAATCTTTAAAAGCATAACTCCCAAGAAGAAGGTGAATTAGTTTTAGAGCCTAAGAATGGAAATATTCGAGATAATGGGAAATATCATGAACATGTTTCAATGTAATTAGAAATTTATCATTAACTGACAAATTTTAATTACGCTATTAGAGGTGGGACGGACTAAAGACGGATAGATCCATGGTCTCAACTTAGCTCTATCGTTCTTTCCTGTTTAATTAAGTACCTGCAAAACGTACATCCAACCTGTCCATGGGTAATGAAGACCATTTCAACCACTCAGTGCCGCGGATCCCTAGGATTTAGGCTGTTTGACGAGGGGCTAATTCGTGAGATTGGCACAGTGACAAAGAACAGGGATGGTTATTTTTTCTCTTAGGTCATTCGTGATGAACATTTGTTTCTGATGGTGGGGGCCTTTGTGTTGTTGGACATTATTCTCCTTTCCTTGTGGACTGGGATCGAACCAATGTATACTGGCTATCAGCAGTTTGACGATAAGGTATGGTTAATAAATCAACAAGAAAAAACAAACAATTAAAAACAAAAAGAGCAAAAGCAGCAATAAAAAACGAAGCAAAAAACAGAAAGAAAAGAAAAGAAAAGAAATTTTAATTGTCCCCAATGGTTCTGATTATATAATGGTAAATTCATGGCGTCTGCCGATTGTGACATTATAATCGGGTTTGTATAGGATTTCCTAATGTTGCATTAGAATTCTGTAATCAAATACATATTGTTGCATTGCTGGACATTTACCACTGGAAGGACATTTAGCGCTATATTTTCACACGATAGTTCATTTTGGGATGTGGAAATGAACGCGACATTTTATTCATATGTAGTTTTTCAATCATCATATTAAATGTAGTCTTAGAATACTTAGACACAATAGGCATTGACTGCACTTAACTTGACGGACTTAGTACGTAAATAACAACGTTTGCATCAATTTTAGATGCGATTAGAGGACGACAGAGAAATCATCCCAGTCCTAGAACACTGCGAGTCTGACAACCTTTCGTATTGGCTGGGAGCAGTGTACGCGTTTAAAGGCCTCCTGTTGGTATTTGGTGTGTTCCTTGCGTGGGAAACACGCGCGGTTACAATACCAGCGCTGAACGACTCACGTTATATAGGTTAGTACGTTTAATTTTGTTAAGTTGGATCGTATGGTGCTTTGCGTCAATTACAGTCTGTGCAATTCTGAGAGAGTGAACCTTTCACCAGGGTTTTAAGATCAACTAGCCTAGTGTAACCACAGAAAGTGATTGGTGAAAGTTCAACAGTTCGTGCTCGCGGTCTGGGGCCAAGGGAAAGGGTGGGAGATTCCACCGATGCAGTCTTACAGAATAACGTTTCAGTAATTGAGGAAGGCAATATCTGAAACAATAGGTTGAAATTGTAAATTAAACAACGTAGCTGTGGTTAATTTACAAGAAACGTTACGTACAAGGTGCCTGTCAAGTTTTTTTCCAAATTTCTCTCTTAGGAATGTCAGTTTACAATGTTGTAATACTCTCCATTCTTGGCGTGGCTATCACTTCTGTTATTCGAAGTCACCAAGATGCAACCTTCGCCATTACTGCTGTGTTTATCATCTTCTGCACCACATTGACCCTCTGCTTTGTGTTCGTGCCAAAGGTTTGTTTACACACCACTTTTTTATATTTGCATAATTCGTAATAATTTTATGGTAAAATATAGGCGTTAAGGTTAGTGCGAATAGCTTGCTTGATCATCACTATCAACAGCTTTGTTGTAGAAACAATTGACAGTAGATCAGTGTATCTTTTTTTTTTTTTTTACCAATACTAACATTAATTCTCCTAATCAAGGGAAACCAGGGCCATAGCCAGTATGAAGCAAACTGAGGCATTTGCCTCCGTCATTTGTTTTGTTTTGTTTTTGTTTTTTTTTTGGATGGGGAAAGTTAAACAATACTAAAATGTAACTACGGACATTGCCTCAGTCATAATTTTTTTCTGGTTTTTTGTCCTGGAAACATTAATTAGAAGAAATCAGTGTTAAATACAGCGCCGCGTGCAAGTACCCTGGCGTACAGATGTTCAATGCTTACAACGTCCCTCAGACTAATCCAGTCATATTCCAACTGAACCGTATTTTTAAGGTGACAAAACTGTGGTCTCCAGACGGTGGAAACGAAGCCAGTACAACGCGTCGAAGTAATGCTAATCCAGATTCCTTGTCCACCATGGACAAAAATGCTGTCAGTATGACCATGGAAAACTCACAGCTCAAGAAACTACTAGCTGAGGTAGGCTTTTATCCTAATGTCAAATACGATGCCCAGGAATTGGCGGAAAATAAACACTGGCTTGTTCTCACCGGGAAATAATTGAAACGAAACGCAGTCCGAGGTTACCTAATGATTTTCAGCCCGTCACTTGCTATATACTTGAAGTAATATGTGTCATAATGATTACACTTCAAATTTAGTTTTACATCATTCATAACGAAATTGCTCTATGCCAACAAATATGCAACACAATAGCGTCTTCACACGTTCTTCTTTAGGTCTTAATGATTTGCCGGTGAGGCGGAGACCCAAAGGGTAGTGTGTTAGACACTTCATCTGGCGGTCCGTGTTCTACAGAGATTCTTACACCGTGGTCTTGAGAAATTATACTTTGTGTCCCCCTCTCTCCATCCAGGCCGTTTAACGCTTTTCCGAGTATAAAGTTGCTTTTCCCTTCACATGTTTTGTGTAGTGTGAGATTACTCAAGCTCAAAACTGAAGGACAAACAATATCAACAGAAAACCTCACCGACAAAATACAAAACTGAAATAAAAATTCTCGCCAATCCTGGGTTAGCTTGAACAACCCGGCCCAGGATAATAAATGTATATTCAAGAATTAACGCAATTTGACAAAAACATTAGTCAGTTGCCGCATTAAACAAATAAAATCACATCCTGGAGAGGAGCTATTATCCCGTTCGTCGTCGAAACGTTTATGATTTTTAAAATGATTTCTTTGGGCAACAGATTGATGGAATTTAAATGTCGTGTCTTAAACGTTATGTATAGCAGAGAGCTGGATCCAGAAACATGATCTTTATACTTGTCGCATTTTGTACGAGGGTCGAGCAACGGTTCAAATTCTTCAAAGAAAAAAAAACCCGCTAGTATATGGGCCATAGTGCATGGGTAGCGATGATTGTAATTTTCTAATACTTAGCTCTTATCAACCGAGCTGGAGGTCTGTATGGGAGAATCTTGACCGAGGTCGTGAGTACAGACCGAACGCAGTGAGGTCTGTACACACGACCGAGGTCAAGATTCTCCCATACAGACCGACTTAGCTCGGTTAATAAGATGTTTATTATATGGCAAAGAAGAAAACTTTAATTCGTTTAATGTAACTGGTTTGCTGACATTTTGCTTGCGAACGGCGATGAGCTTAACTTAAACCCGCCGAAATTTGCTCGTCCTCTTTACTTTTTCTTTTTTGTCATCGGGCTTTTTGGCACTTTCATAAATGATTGAGAAGAAAATAAAAGAAAATGGTGAACATTTTTGTATTTTAGTTTGCTACTTTTTCAACGCAAAATGAAACCGGTCTAGATGCCGGTCTAGATGGGAAAATCTAGACTGCGGTCAATATCGATTTCAGCCAATCGAATTCGTAAATTCGGTAGTTCCCAGTCCTTGTGAGACACAATCATATAATAAATATATCTTATTAGATGTTTTGGTGTGTAATATCGCTGTATATTTTTTATGAGTTGTGCAAAACGCATAAAAATATACAGCGATACTACACGAGCCCGTAGGGCGAGTCAAAATGCAAACAACGAGTAAAAATATACAGCGATATTACACACCAAAACATAGGAGATTATTATCCATCGGCTGTAGTCAATAAATTTATCAATGAAAGAGGGAGAGTGTGACAGTTTTGCGCGCGTGCGCCGACCTGTACGGCAAACAGGTTTTCTACTGTACAAATACGACAAACAGGTTTTCCACTGTACAATATCGCTGTATATTTGTAATGTTATTTAGACAGTATTCGCTGCAGTTGGATAACAAATCGAAATAAGCAGAGTATTTTCGCGAGATCCAATCCCTTTGTTTCCGTCACTTCATTTTTCTTTCTAGCGGGAACAACATTTAATGGAACTTAAAAGACTCTTGGAGGCCTTACCACCCGACTTAAGCGAGGATGCAAGCTCCACTAAGAAGTTCAAGAAACGTCAGTCATTGGTGAAATTCAGACAAGATGAGCAGTCATATACAAATGAAAACTTTGTGTCTGACGAGGAAATTGCTGGTAACAAGGGCCTGGGAAAAGACAGGACAAGCTCATCATCTGATCGTGGTGAAATAAGGATTTAAAGGAACATTGCCTAGCCAAAAAAAATTAACCAGGCCACAGCAAACTTAATTTTCCATGCTTTCTGCAACACGCAATATAGTTTTTTTTTTTTCTGGCACGATTGAGCCACTTTTTTGTACTATAGCCATCATTTCCTTTGTGGGATATAACTGCACATTATGGGTCATTATCTGTAATCATTATCTGTTATCGATGCGTCTGAGAAGCCGATGAATGGGCAGCAAAAAAGAGAAAATAAGATAATCAACAGATATAGAGTCGTATTAAATCAATGTTGATACATCCATTACAGAATTGTAGACCTATACCTAATGTACTAGCAGAAATATTCTTTAACAAAGGAAATGAGAAGCGTAACTTTTACACTGATGAAAAGAAAGTAATCTTAACACTTCGAGCGAATTTCTGTACTTTATGAAAAAGATGATTCCTACGGTGAAGCAGACAAATAGTAATTGTAACTAAAACTTCATTGAAAACATTAATTCAGCATACCTCCGTCGATTGGTTCGATTTTGCATTCTCATATATTATCATTGATAGCTTGATTACTATGGTTCAGTCAGATCTTGGTTACGTAATGATATATATCGATAGTATAAAACCGATATTGCCCTACGAACACAATTAACTTACAATGCTCCAAATCTTTCTTGGACCTTCATCTGGGTGCAAATCAGCTGAAATGATTTCTATTCTACATCAGGAAAGCTCCTGCATTCATAGTACGCACACAAAAAAGCAAAAACTAGCTCTTTCTACAATGTAATAAAAAGAAATTATGTCAGTTAAATTAGTTCTGAAATTCATCAGATTGTTTAAGGCAAATCCTCCGTAGAAAAAAAGATGGCAACTGATACATTCACACATTATTTTTAGTTCAGTTAAAAACGTACAGAAAAGTTCTAGAATCTTCAAACCTGGCATATACAATGTCGTTAGCACAGGGACAAATCTTGCAAAAATATGGCTTTCCTTGTACTTTGTGGGCTGTGTAAGGCTCGCATGGTATTGTGGTAAAATGTACAGCCCCCATCTTTTTTTTTGTTACGGAGAATTACGTCATTTCCTTGATTTTCTCAAGCACTTGCTGTTGTTTGTTTAATCATGCCATACTTGCTACCATTATCATCTGTATGATACAAAGTTGACGAAATCGTATATACATTTAAAATTATTTCGATAGCTTGTACCTAACTTACTATGTGTCAACTCTTTCACGATTCAGAGCGGAAATGTTTTTGTTAACTTTCACAAACAAAATCCCCGCAAAAATCTGTGTTTACGACACTTCCGAGTATTTTACAAGGATTGACCGAGGTTGCGTTTTGGCACCGCTTTGGGTGTTACATTTCCAACTAGGGCGCGTTTTAATTTAACCTCAAATACACAGGTTTTATTGTCATATAAACAAATTCTCTTCAGTTTGGGAATAGGCTCAAGACCGGCCAATTTCACTTCGCATCAATAACTTGAAAAATAGACATCTTTTAGGACTTCCCTAAACTTCCGTAGAGCGTCGAGCAGCCTCCCCGGCCAACATCGTTAACTTGAACCGAGCAGCACTGTCTTTAGAATCTACTGTTTACATTTTTGTTGCTGTTTTAATCGACGACAGGTGCTCTGTAGAATATTAAGAATGTTGTAAGAAGAGAAATGAATAAAAACAGCCAGAAAAACATCCGATCCATTATTAGGGCGGCAATACGCCATTCTTCTCTCTGTCTATCGTCTTCCTGTCGTGCGCGAACGTCCTCAGCCAGAGTATTGATATCTTCGAGAAGCCTCTCGGCGAACGAACTGTGGCCTCCTATGATACTCATACTGCGAACACTTCGCCTGCTCGGAGTGCTCCGACCGCTCTGAGAAATAAGCGACATGTCATCGCGAAACTTTCGTGGACTCTCCGGATCCGGCAGCGTCATGTAAGTATCGTCATCGAACACGACGTCACCGTTCAAGTCGAACTCGATTTTCCTTCGTTTGGCTTTAGGCGTCATTTTTGCTTCCTCTTCTGTCTCATTCCTGTAGCAGAACACTTTTGCCATGTACCCCAGGATGATGACACGTACCCATCCGGGCATCGGCGAAGTCGACGGACTACGGTGAAAAAAGTTTAAAATTGTGCAGGTTCCGACAAGTGACATTGCAGTGACAGACATGGTTGCGATGAAATACTGACCCAGCAATGGGACATCGTCGGACGTTGCCGGGAGTGTTTCAGCAACGAGTAACAAGAACACGGTCATTGCCAAGAGAACAGTAATGCCCAGACCGACTTTTTCTCCAGATTCAGGCGGCAGGAAGAACTTGATCAGTGTTAGTGTGGAAATTAAGGCACATGGTAGGATTAAATTGAACACATAATACAAAGGCTTTCTTTTGATAATCAAGTACAAGGTGACATCATGGTAAGGATACGGGCAGCAGTTGTAATATACCTTGTTTAACTGAGCCGGCATCGCTATTAGATTCCATTCACCATTTTGTAGGTATAGGTTTAGATCAGCTGATGGTTGTGCCGATTTCATTGTCAAGCGGTCGCCCTGGAAAGTCCATGAGCCGAATTTCAAAGAACAGTTTTGCTTGTCAAACGGGAAATTAGCCACGTTGATTTTGCAGGTGCTTGTAAACGAGGCTGGGGCATTCCATTCGTTGACTCCATTAGAGTGAAGAACAACAGATGTCTTATATTTCTCTAATCCACCGCCATTGCTGTCATCCGCACTGCAGACAAAACAATATAGATTGTGTGAATACTTCTTTCATTTTATTTCATTTTTTTTTTCATTTGATTTACTTTTTTCTGTTAATAATCGATAGCAAGAGATTGATAATCTGTTGTCGATAGCAAAAGAACAATTTCCCAGGGCTTACATTCTTGCACCGCAGTTCGAATCCAATTAAAACCTATTATCATCAGGAGCCATAATCGGGGAAGGAGATCGTAGGCGCGCGCCATTTCTAGTATTGGGGTTGTCCCCATGATATGGGACAATAATTCTATTTTTAGAACAAATTGCGCCATCACCTGCGGCACACGCGCGTACATGCTGCGAGGATTTTTGCGGATGTGGCGCGGGGGAAATAGCGTCCGAAATTCCCGAAATTTTTCATGTTTTTGGCCCACAACTCAACGTGTTTACGTCTGTTGGAATTTTGCTTAAGTATTTTCGTCGTAAGCTGCTCCAGTTTGAGTGAAGTGAGACAGTGTCGAATTTAGGCATGTTCCGCTGTAAGCTTATATATATCGCTGACCAAGTTGTGTTCCGACGGATGCTTCTTTTGCATGAGCTGTACATTACTCCACTTTAAATTTCACATATGTTGAAGATTAACAGCTTTTTCATTACACAGCAAAAAAACTAGCTGGATATATTTAGATATAGCAGAGCTTCAGGACTTCATAGTTTCCTAGCTCCTCTTGCCACACGCTTGCGAGGAATTTGTCAGTCCGATCGCGACCGAAAAGTAAAACAAAATAATTGCTAGTTTGAGTTTTGCTTGAATTGTAAGCAACGCTGGATGTTTCATCAAGGCCCAATAACTTTACGTCCGTAGATACTGCTCAGTTTTATTCGTGTAAAAATCCAGTAAATTCTCTGTTGTCGATGAATGAGAGCGCCCGCCGATGCGTGTTTTGTACGGTCAGTAAACATGTCAAATTGTACTTCCGCCGCACTTTCGTGTGAAAGCGTAAATCGAACTCAAACAATAACTCTATAGTTTTTAAATATGTTTAAGATTGATAAATGTTTGAGAGCATATTAAAAGCTAAGCTGAAAATATGTGAATAAAGCAGAAATAATCAGCAAAGTTACGATGACACTTTCTTTAAACAACTTGGAATAACGATTTCGATTTTGTTGATCGAGTTATCAAAACTCCTTGTCTATTTTCATTTTCGCAGTGTAAAACTTCACTATGCTTATGTTGAAGAAACACACATGATGTTAGTAGCCTTTTTTGCGTTCGTGAAATTTGTTATAGCATCTCAGCACAAAAGATAACGAAAGAAATCTTTGTCAAGATTTGTTGACAATTGAAAATACCGACTCGGACTTGAAAGTGCACGAGCTGCATTATGCAAAAGAGCTAATTGTACGCGTCAGACTTTCCTTTCAAAAACTTTTGCAAACTCACCAAAAACGCAGAAACAATAAGAAATCGTCAAAACAGGTTTTGGTTATGATGAACCATTGTCTGAGACACTCACAAATTAACTCGATACCAGAGTAGAGAGTTTTCTTGCTACATTCTTAAGTCAGAACAAACGCGAAAACATACGCGTAAGCTTACAATTAGCGTGAGCAGATCTTATTATTCATTCCCAGCGCGAGATTGAAGTCTTGTTTTCGACCCTGAAAAACCCACCTTTTCCGTTAGCTCAGAGCATAAAACTACATATAAGCGCCCTGGTTCGTATTCCCTGCCTTATTCCCTGCCATCGCTGTGAAAAATACGCAAGAGAATCTCTCAACTCTCACCATTTGATCACGCAACGTGACAACACCCACGCGAGAGCCCCCGACATGTGCGTGAATCCGCGCGGATATATGACGTCAGGATGGCGCAATTTGTTCTAAAAATAGAAAAATTGTCCCATATCATAGGTGCGCGCGAATCTCGAGACTTACGGTCTCCGTCCCCGATTATGGCTCCTGTTATCATTTGATGCAGTTCTTTATTTTTTTTTCATTGGTTGAGAGTCCACCACGTGACCTGCAAATAACTGTCGGTCGGACGACGCCGCACGGAGGAAAAAAAAAAAAAAAAAAATGAAAGGCCTTACTTGGCATAACTCAGTCATCCCCCTGGGGAGTAGAGCGAGGTATAGCATTGTTACCGGATGAAAATATTAAAGGACGAGAATGAATATTGTATTTTAGCTCCTTACTTACAATAAAAAAAATACATAAACTACATTTTATATTGCACGCTTCACTCACTTGTTATAAAGTATGACATCAGGGATCCATACTTTGGAGGGATCGACGTTCACTGATTTTATTCCTCCATAATGGGATGAATTCCATCCTAACATCGGATTTTCCCATTTCTGACAAAAAAATGCAACAAACAGCGAAAAGAGGTCTCAAAATTCGATTGAGGGTGACTGAAATGACTTTAATGACACCAAAGTAAAATCCACGCCAAAAGGCATACATTTCATGAACTGACGCCGAAAGATCTCATCCCATCCTCCAATTTTCCACACGCGCGTCACTACCTAAAGTCTTGCCGATCTCTTAGTATCACCCAGCTTTTTCATATATATTTTATTGTATTTCTCCTTTGGTTATGACTTACAATATCCCTTATACTGTCTTGGGAGTGTTTATCGCTGCACGTATCAAATAAAATCTGTTAAATCTTCAGCGCTCCACGCCAACTCTGGTAACTGAATCACTGGGGACCATAAAGGGAGCTGAATAAAGCCCGTACCTAGACACAGGTTGAGAGAGCCCATATTTTTGTTCCGTCCTCAAACTTATGTCCCTGGCAGAGAACCGTGCATAGGCAACTAGTCTCAGCGGAGCCTAAGAATGTTAATGCTTTTACAAAGGCTTCTGCCATGTCTGCTCCTCTTTCGATAAGATCACCTCCGTTTTTATTTCAATTCATGCTATGATAAAGACACCCCGAGAAAATAAAGCAATACCTGCCGAATCCAAACGTTCAACGTCAGAAGTTGAGACTTGCTGTTCTAGAAAGACAAATTAGTATGTCGGTGTCTTAAACAGTTAGGCTTTTTAACTTAAATGTAGGTTTCACCAGCAATTTATTATTTTTTCTATTTTAAATAAAGCCTAAAATCTACGTTTGCCGAGATAGGAAAATCTGAAAGACATTCTTGAAACAAAGAAAGTTTTTTGAAAATATTTTTTATCAGCACACTAAGATTTTCATGCCCCAAGGGGAACCTAAAATGGAACCCATACGAGAGCCTGAAACTTTGCCGCGCGTTTGGCAGCAGTAGTTCGTGCATCACTATTACAGTCGAGAACAAGAAGCCCAAGCTTTTTTATGAACGAATAGTCAACAAGACGTTACCTAGTTGATTCGCACTATTTTAGTAGGCGTTAGAGAGGAAAGCAGTTTAAAAATAAGAAATCTTGAGTATAGTTATGCCAAAATAATGGCAACACGCGGGGAATCGCATTCTGTCGGAGAATAAACATCAAACCATAAACCAATTGGGTTCAGAAATTCTCAGAAGAACACATTAAGTGCTCACTACTAAAAACCGTAATATCCGCATATCTGTTTCCTTGGGCTAAAATTTAAAATATAGTAACAGTTTATGATAACTGGGCTGTTGCTGTGGCTGTTGTTTTGTTTTCAGTTTTTTTCACACGCCTGTATTGTTGAATTTATCATATTTTATATCCTCTCGAGCTCGGCCAAAATTATCAAACGTTTCGTCAGATTGTCAGATCAACTTACCACTGAAATAATCTGAATCAAGCTCAAACTGAAATTAACATTGACAACGTCGCTCGTGTTGTAGACTGGCCTCACTTCTTTGTCGTAGTCTTTAAACAAGTTCCTCAGAAGGCGGAACTCTTCTGTTTCGCGTTTAACTGTAGACACAACAAGAAATGAAAAAGTAAATAACAGTTATTATCATTTGATGCATTTTTTATGTCAAGGGCCTATCACGTGACCCGCAAATATCTGCCTACAGATAATCGGCTGCTAAAGTGTAGTACCGTCTAAATGTGTTTTGCTGCAAATAATATTCTGCTCATGCGTAATTGTGTGAAAAATGGCAGATCGTTTTCTTAAGCTGTCAGGGAGTGATTTACGATCGAATGATAAAAAAATTATTATCGCAGATATCATGATTTGTCAGTGTCTCGCAGATTAATTATTTGTCTCAGCCTTCGACTTCGGCAGATTATTGAACTGCTCGCCAGGCCACTGACAAATCATGATATTTTGCCCAACTTCGTCCAATCATTGTTAATTATTTACAACAGGAAATGGACCATTAGAGGTTGCAGGGATGTGTGGCCCTTAAATCTATCTCAGTAGAAGGCTCCTAATTGGAATATGTCTGTAGAATATTTCAAAACATACTTTCCTTTTTTGTGTGTGTTTTTATTCCTTTCTCAATTAAATCCTCACAGGTTGCGCAATGTGAAGATAAATTTTCCGATACTCACACTTAGCTTTAAAGGCTAAAACACATGAAGACGCTACTTTCAACAAATTCGTTTCAGGCCAGGGCGTATGCGCACTGCATGTCCGTTAAGGTAACAAAAACAAGCAATGAACATTAAAAATAACGCACTTTTCGTATTGTGTTGTTGAACAGTCCATGTTATTACTTTCCTACGTAGCATAAATAAATGGGCAAATGATCGAGTGACAGAAGCTTCCACATGTAACAGTCAACTTGTTTAACCCATGGTTAAAAACGACACAAACAGATTAATGCTCTAGAGATTGGAATGTTTCCCTAAGGATAAACCGTCGTGAAATCCATTTCTAGCTAGGCAAGACAAACTCTCACAGTTACTCTCTCCACTGGCCAGGACGTATAAATGATAAAACCTGTCGAAAATTGTAGTTCGGGAAAAGTGAGTCCCTCCCGGGTACATCGGCTGATTCAATACTAACCTAATGCAACTGTTCCTTGCCAGCAGGTTGCGAAAATAACTGCCAAATAGAATAGATGTCTGGGTAGTCTTGCCCACATTCTCCTACATGTCTCATTCTTCATCAGCTAAACATGCTCCTATAGGATAGAATTATAGTATACTGTAAATTAGAACAAAACCAACGTTGCAGTAGTACAGTGTAACATACGTTGCCTGCCAATAAGTTGCCTTCATTTTACTGTTTGGTAAAACAACGCGAAACGGCTCTCACTATGGCGTAGACAATAAGTAGGTTATGACGTCACACCAGGTGTCTGCTACAGCAAGCTTTGTTTTGCTTTTTTTTTCAATTTCCCCGGAAATATTTATAATAATTTAACAAGGGGAATAAAAGCAATTTTTCGTTCAGAAACTCAATTTTCTTGCGGCTGTAAAACCAGGGAAATAAATGAAATGTCTCAATCTTGTATTGTTCGCCGTGATAATCTTTTGTCCACTTGGTTTCGTTAAAATGTCTGAGATGTGGCCATACTTTACTTTAAGAATTCTACAAAATATTGATACCCCTGCAATAAACAAAATCCACTTGACACGATTATTCTCAGCGAAAACTGAAATCGTTCCGACATATTCTTTCCACCGATCAAGGCTTATGCAATTTTTGCCGCGAGTGAGGGAATATATGCGGAAAATCAGCCTTGCAAGTCTGATATAAAAATAACATAGGATAACAGGAAGTAAACATCAAGTTAATAAGTCTACTAGAGTCAAGGTTAATCCATCGTTTCAGAATATTGGTCGTCTTTTCTCGTTGTGGCTCATTGCGGTTAACCAATATAAGTGAGTGAAATCAGACAATATACCACCGATAACCTAGAAATTACTCTTGAGAAATTACACTTAATGGGGTGTCTCGCCAAACTGATTTAGTTGAAAGCACATATTTAGTTTCCTGTCGATACAGACTAAATAGTAATCAACATTTTGACGGTTAATCTTATGCCAGAAAGTAAAGAAAGTAGTTCTCGAAGGCAGACGGATAATAATCTTACGTCATGGTGGATGAAGGACTTGTTATTTATTTTTCCCCAGCGTTGATAACGAGCATCGATACTCAGAAAAGAGATTTTGCTTTGAAATTATTACTAACTTTTGTCCCTTTCATATTGCTTTAGCACGATATGTCAGTTATTTCAGTCGCAGTAGATTTGTGTAAATAGTGAGTTAATTTTTACATGTTTTGTCTTTAATCCAAAAGGAACATTTGATTTCCTTGTCACGGAAGAAACTGTTTCAAATACGTCCACGCCTTTACGTAAAAATCCAACAGGTACTTTTCGAATTAAACTGTCTTAAATTTGTAAGAAATTTGGAATGTGCTTGAAATCGACATGAGTGATACTGTACTCCTCTTTGAAGATGTTCAGAGATAGCAGTAGATTTATTTCGATTTATTTAAAGCTGAAGAGTCTGTAACAGCTGTTCAGAGTAACAAATTATACATAAAGTGTAAGCTGAAAATATTATATTGACATGTTTGTAATTTCTTTATTTACGAAATTAACTTAAAACGTGAAAGTTAACTTGGTCGGCTTTTCTCACGGGTGTTATATTTTGTTGCCAATAGTCATAATAATTCGAATCGAATGTTGGTATTGATCGATTAATTCTACAAAAGGAAGTCGACAAATTGAATTGTAATCATTTAGTAAACTTGGCAGTAACTCATTAAAAAAACTTGAACAAAAACAACCATTTTCCCTTGGTCTTCAAATATACGAGTTATGAAGTCACTACGCTAAAATTAATTAAAGGAGAAGTCTTAAAACATGTCGTCAAAAACACTTCAGTTTTCACTAAAGAAGTAGTTGGAAATTGACTTTTTTTTTACCGGTAACATGACTTTGAAATTATCTGTTTATTTAAAGCAAACAGGTTGAAGATAATATCATTTACATTAGTACGGGACACTGCAAGCTTTGTAATTTAAATCTTAGTATTGATATCTGACCATTTTTCATGAAAAACAATTTCAGTCCACGCAATATTGCAAACAATTAACTCTAGCTAAGGCAATTGTAATCGATTTAGACGAAAGTTCGTTTTATTTGTTTAATTGCAGTTGCTTTATTTCAGTGGAGAGAAGTAATTACTGCTCGATTCAAGCACATCCATTTCAGTCCAGGTTCGTGATTTCGAGCTACCTTAAGTTTGGTAAACAAGGCAAAATTGAAATGACATTCCGTGAAATCTCACCTTACGAAGGCGTCTGTTAAATCCAGTGGTCCAAATATGTTTACTTCTTATTTTGACAGAACAGGGAATCCTGGAGATCGCTTCTGGCAAGAGATGCTTTTCTCCTCGAGTGTCAAAAGCACAAGCTCGGCGAATCAAAAAAAACGCCGATAGAAATTTTTCCAAGACATCAAATGACTTTAGTTCTCGACAAAACCTAAGCGCTGATTACTTTACAGCATGAAGTTCGAATGAAATTTCCAGAGACAGCTTGGTTCTAACCGTGGGAAGTCCCACATGCATAGAAAAGCCAATTTAACCACTCACAAATAAACAGGTGGCTCAAAACCGCTGTCAAGTAATAGAAAACAAGCGAAGAAAAAATGTAAACAAAGCTCTTTTCAGTTAAAAGCTACTACTTGCGTTTGTTGTACAAGATCTTTTTTAATCGTATTCAGTGAATATTTACACATATTGATTTTGTTATTTCCGATAATTCGAAGTTGTTACGCATACATGGTTTTGAGGGTATTTTGACAGAAGGAGTTTCTAAGTTTTCATTTGAATTACCTTCTTAACAATATCTCTCCGATTAAATTTTGAGAATGTGTAGGACCGTTTCACAGATTACATTTGAATGCAACTCAGAGCTTGTCTTAAAATTTAGTCGCTTTTAAATTTCGTCCTTTAGGTATAGACTGCAAAATCTCGCCGTCAAGTTCCTTTTGAAAAAAAAAAAGAAAGAAATAAAGAAATAACATTGTTTATTAATGTTTGGCTGTTTAATATTCTTCTTCCTGCCCATCGTATGAAAGGAAGCCGAAATAAACTTACAAATTATTTTCCGTGAATCGTCTGAATTTCACAGCATGACACAAATGGAAAAGCGGATATGTTGTAATGTGGAGTAATGGAAGAGAAAATTTAAATTGATTTAGCAGTTATGATCACGATTATTGAAATTACACTATTCTGGCATGGACCTTATTACGTACTGTTTTGGAAGCCATCTTGACGGGTGGTAAGGAACACGGATATTACAATGTTTGTATGGGTACGCGATGGCAAATAATTTTCTCAAAAATAGAATTTTGAAGAATTTATGAATGGCAGAGTTAAAATACTAGCTAAAAATTTCACTGACCAAATTTGAGAGGTGGAGCAGTGTTTGAAAGAGTCCAGTCGCGTTTTGAGTCTTCCATACATTTGTTTAGAATTTCTTTTCTGTGGCACGAGCTTGTTCGCGGAAAATATTATAGACAAGTGCATGGAAAATTAAAAACGCAACTGGACGCTTTCTAAGACAGCTACAAGTCTCAAATTAGGTTACTGCAATCCATTTTCTAATTTCTTAACTTTGCTATTCATAAGTTCTTCAGAATTCAAGTTTTAAGGAAACTATTTGCCATCGGATTCACGTACAATCTGTAATTTCTTACGCATGTCATTATGGTCAGTTAAGCCTCTTTTAGCAAGGTCCTAGTAATGGCTGTTGTCGTGGTTTGCTTAGATCTTTGATATACCTAATTACCAATGAATGATCAAGGTTTTATTGATGTCGAATTAGGAATTACGCAACGAATTGTAAAATGAGTTTTGATACCCGTCAATAGGTCGAGCGTCCAGCCTAGCTAGAATTGTACGTGAAGCTCCTTTGAGAATTCTCGGAAAGAAATGAAAGACGCGTTTTAAGTTAAAACCACTACAACAATAAAACCACTAATTCGTGCACGTGAATCAAGTCTTAAGCGGAGTTTTTTCTAATTAATTTCCTCAGAAAGCTTTTCGTAACTGTAAAAGTAAGCACGTAAATTACATAATGACCTGAAATTGTTTAAACAACTCGGTGTTAGATCGCCAAATGCAAACAAAGAATGGAAATGTTATTGTAATGGAATATCTATTTGCTCAGGTATTTTGTAGCTAAACTCTTTGATTTTCCCGGTGCGCAAAATTCCAAACAAACAAAAGAAAAAAACAACTACGTGTATGTTTAGACAGCCTTGGTCTTTACTCCGCCACCAGCCGAGTAGAAGCCAGCGAAAATGAAGCTTTTATCTATGATTGTAACTTTTTTCGTTAGTGTGCAGCTATCGGTAGGAAACCTTCCCGAGGGTAAGATTATTTTCTTTCTTTCTTAATCAAATTCGCAGTTAACATTTATCCGGCAGAACCCTTTTCTAGGTTTCTCATACATTAAACAAAGCATCAGCAACTTGTGCAGATTCAAAACTCATTACAGCTTAAATGTATCATTCTTTTCAAATTCTGTTTCTCTTTTAATCTTCTGAAAACATATACTGGCACTTTCTAACTTATTGAAGGGAAAACAATATTTGGGACAGATAAAACCAAAAAAGCAAAAGTATTGTAACGTTGGTACAACTATAGTTTTCATCTCGGATGCTTATTGGGCCAGTGAACTCGGGCACCTTTTGCGTGCTTGGAGCAAGGAAAAGTACAACGTAACAGTTGAGCTTATTCTATTCCATGAGAAATTATAAGAAAGAGTACTAAAAAGAATGGAGAAAGAAGAGCAATCGTACTTCTCGATATTACACAATAAACACAAATTAGTTACCTGACGAACCTTTTCTGCGTTATAGTGTCAACTTTCAAATGTTAAATTCTAAAGCTTCTGTTCTTGATTAATACACAAGAATGCGAAACATGAAGAATGATGTACTAATATACCGTCAAAAAATATACAACGTCGTCAAGCCGTCATACATTCAACGCCATAGCATTCTCCCTACGAAAGTTGTAGCAGATAGACATAATGTTGTGAGCCAGTCACAATTAAAAGTTAAGAAGAAAAGCCGTGTTACCAACCGCTGGAAAAGTGCACTACGTCAAAATGCGATTGGCTCTATTTTAGCCTTAAGACTACTTAGGAATACTTAAGTGAAACGGTAAAGAAGTCTTATGAGTCAGGAGAGTGCTTCTCACCAGTCTTGCAGTTTTCTTTTTCAATAAGGCCATCCCCTCTTTTTTTTTTCGTTTATTGTCGAATGCGTTTTCTGATTTTGGGTCGGTCGGTTGGAAAAGGAAAAACAAACAAAAATAAAATTGGAAAAGGAGTATGGAGCTAGGAGGCCCGGTACCTCAGCATAATATCCGTGGAGCCTGGAAACAACAAGGTGTGTCAACATCGCGGCAATGGAGGAAGGAAAAAGTCGACGTCGTTGTTAAAATCAAACGAGAACAGGGAAAAACCAAAAATCTGTAAGGCAAAAAATTGCTGATGTTTCAGATTTAAGTGACAATTGTTTGAAATAATGTGTCATTGCCTTCATTGCCTTCTGTGTAACTTTTTTTTTTTTTTTTTGAAAACGCGAAAATCTGGGTCGGTCGGACGACGCTAAACAGAGAAAAAAAAGGGGATGGCCTAATAATAAATAAAAAATAAAAATATTCCCCTAGTTTACAAATCTTGTTTTTTTCTTGTAATCCATGCCCGTTTGCATCGAGCACTATACATGAAATTATTAAGAATTTAATCATTGGAGAATCAAAGCAATTCAAGAGTTTTTATTGGCTTAGCAATCTTGGGCTTTGAGCCATTATACCATGCTCTAAAGCGTACACGTGATTTCTTGGGGCGTTTATAATTTTATTTTAGTTTGGATTTCTATATTTTGGGGGCGTTTTTAATAAAACAATTATTCCATTAGCGCTTATTGGAAATGAGATGATAAAATCCAACCCACATCCAACGCACGCTCCTGAAATAATTGTTGCACGATGACGCTCACATCATTGATGTCATCTTACATTCTTTTTACGAAAGACAATAACGGAGTGAAAGGTTTGTATCAAGGAGACATATTACTAAGCCCACAGCAATAAGAGGCCTTGGAATCTTCAGCTGTGAGGGGTCTGGGTAATGGACTTTGGCCGGGTGGTGTAGTACCATACGCGTTATCACATGACGTAGGTGAGTTTTTGTGAAGCATTCATTGATATCATATGCGCCTACGAAATGGGTAACATCATTTAAGCGAGTGAAATTTAATGAATAAATAGAAATGGCGTTGGTCAATTTAGCTTTCCAGCTCGAACATTAATTCCACTATAGACATACGATTGAATTAATTTTGTGTACCCTTTTCCCGGGGGGGGGGGGTACTTTGAGAATTTTTGGGTGGGGATGTGCCGCTGGGATCCTGGGACCCTTGGCCTATACCAGAGTTAGTTCAGCTGAATATTGCTACCCTATACTAGAGTAAACTCCCCAAATCCCCCCATCTATCGACACTGTTTAGTCTTATTTGCGTAAATTTAAACTTGCCGATTTGATTTTTTTATATTTTTGAGTGGCAATTCCCGGTTTCCTTAAGCTTAGTCTAGATAAAATCTTCAACTAACTAATCAGTTTTGTGAAAAATTATACCCTATTCTAGACCCAATCGCTCTGATTTATATACCCTGTCCTAGAGTAAACTGCTTGAAAAACATACCCTTCACAGCGGCACATACCTATATAGCCCATATATGGCAGTGCCCCCCCCCCCCGGGACCCTTTCGCGATGTTCAGTATTAATTATTTCATCATATCCATGAGCTTAATCTGACATTTAACAGAAAAAAGAAAGGTGTTTGGCAAATTGAAAGAACGGATCTCATGCACAAGTGCATTGATAGACATGTAATTTTATTAACTTTTGAATTTACGAATAGTGTAGGAATTCAACAAGATGAGTGTGCATGACGGGACGCACGGAGCTTCTACTGTAAGTACCGCAGTGAAATGGTAGGAATTTTCCTAGCATTCCTTACATACTGTCACTAGGGTTCTTCGTCTTGCGGCCAGGGAAGGCGTCATAATCTGTTTCAGTGACATGTCGATGATATTGAATAAAAAATAAACCAGAAAGGGCCGATGGAATATGAGACAAGCTTTAAAATGAAGTCACGATATTAATAGTGCTTTAAAAGTAAATAGTGCGTTCGAGTCATTTCCGATGCTTTCAAATGATGGCGGACTCCACCGACGCCAACAATCTGGAACAAAACAAGGTCATTATATATCGGATCACGTCTAAACACACGTGAAAAAAGACTTGGGGAATGCCGATAAATCAAGTAATCCCGCAATGATGAACGAATTACACAACATGAACCTTCCTCTGCTTCTCCCCCTAAACCAAGTTCAGATTTAAGAACTGAACTTAAAGATACCAAAGTGCCTACGAATGGATGTTGAGCGCGGCGAGCAGACGTTAATGTCTTGCTTACCCAATGAAAGCCATCACAATAAACTCTGAGTTTGCATCGAGATGCTTCTCCGGGCTTAAAGGAGCGTTTGATTAATCAATCTAAAACAGATCTTAGGAATAAAAACCCAGATGATCTGGAATACTTGTCTGAGTATGTCGTTGGCAGTGGGAGCCACGTGCAGTATTGTTATGCTCGGCAATTGAAGTTATTGTGTAGAAAATATCGCACAATTACACAGCCGCGGGTAAAAAAAACATGGCACGCAAGGCGTGCAAGAGTTATTTTTTTGTGTGAAGTGTCGGAGATAGGAGCATTCATGGAGCTGTTTACAGTAACGATTTGGTTGATTTAACAAGTTTTTTTGGTTGTGATGTACAGCAAGAAACAAACTGGGAATTTATGATGTACATGCAATGTTACATCGGTCATGTAAGATAGCTAAATAGTAAGCCATAAAATGTTTGACTGAACAAACTACAGTAATCTGACACGTCTCCAGATTAATGTAGATACCATCTTATTTTCTAACAGGCAATTTGATTCGTTCTTTGATACAACCCGCACTATGATTTGTGTGACACGCGCACATGCATAACTCCCTCACTCACCGATCACATAACCCTTCCAACCCCCAAGAGGAATTTTTGCTCAAAAATACTCAAGTTAGTTTAGAGACTTTTTCGCATTTTATACGAGTCGTAAGTTTACCTTTTTTATATAACACAACACAACACAACTTCACCGAAAATAGAAAGAAAGAGAAAGAAACCTCTGACACGTTGAAAGTCTGATTTAATTAAATTGCACTTCAACTTGGTGCCGCGCAGTCTTCAAAGAACATTTGAACAGTTTTCATACTTTTACCTTAAAAAATATCGGACTGAAATGAATGGCATCAAATAAAGCTATCAAACTGCTACTGCAGAGACGTAAAAACCGTCCAGAAGTGAAAGCTTTCTTTTGTTTAATATCCTGGGAACAATAGCCGATAACTTGTCAGCTCGAATTGAATTTACTCCCATATAAAAACCAAAAGTGTTAAGTTACCATTTGTTACTAAAGATAGCAAACATCTCCTGGGAAAGAGTGGTGACGATTCGTCCGCTCTAATTGAATTTACTCCCTTGTGAAAAACAAGAGGGTCAAATTACACTTTGTAACTAAAAAACAAAAATATCTCGTTATATTTGCATGTAACAAGAACAAAACAATCGTTACCCGCACTTACTATTGTAAACGTTAGAACTGTTTCAAATCTGAAGTCTCGTCCCCTCTAAAACATGTCCTAAGAACTAGAAGCTAGCGAGGATTCGTGACCTCTAATTGAATTTACCCCTTGTGAAAAACAAAAGTATCAAGTTACCTTTGTAACTAAAAATGAAAATATCCCGCCATTTGCATACTACTAACTCACGAATTGTTTCAAACCTCAAGGCTCATCACGTTCATTTAACTAAAATCCTCAGCCTAACCCACAGAAAATGTCGAAGTGAACCCAATATATGAATACTTCCTCCTCTTTTGAAGAAGAATAAGTATGGCCGTTCTGAACTCCATCGGGATCAAATCTTCTCACATACCATTTACCTTTACAACAAGAAATTTGATTGGCTGTTTATAGTAGATTAAATCTGATTGGTGTGACATACATACATCTCTCACTCACTCACTCACTCACTCACTCACTCACTCACTCACTCACTCACTCACTCACTCATCCATTGAACCGTCCATAACATACCCGACGCGCCGACTAAGAGGTATTTTTTTTTTTACAAAAAATAACTCAAAAAGCGCGAGGAGAAACTTAATACATGGAGCTAAGATAAATTGTCGGTGCTTTAGGTGACCATGCACGGCTATCAATGGCTTGGCCAATCGCTTGGCCAATCGCTTGGCCAATGGCACGTACACGCAACGAATCGTAAAAGTCCGTAAGTAACGACCTCCGAAAGAAGTGAGTCCACCCCCCATCCCCTGAAAATAGAGGAACTAAGGTTCAAAAGTATAATTATTTTTCCAATCAATAACGTGAATAACGTACGATAAACTGACGACGATTCAATTAGGGAAGGTATAGCTTATTCCAGGAGGCGTCATGGAGCGCCCTGGTAAAACAAACCCCGCAAAATTTTCATCAAGTAACAAGAAGGTACTAACAGGACCTTTTCTTCAAATCGAAATTACTAAAATTGACAACTTTTCATCATTTTTAACAGGAACGCATAAAAAGAACGTTTAATCATATTGAAATTAAAAACTCGACCAGAGCAGTTAAATATTTATAAAGCAGACTAACGTAGCGGTGCATCATGAACAGTAAAAATAGTTTAAGGTATCTTACATCACGGTCTACATCTAAAATACCCACCCATGTGCCAGAAACATAAATTTCAACTGGAACAAAGAAGTTCTAAACGATTTATAAGAACTCAGTGTTTTTACTGATTACAACCACAGCCTTAGAGGAATACAACCCTGTTCTCATAGAGTTAAAAAAAAAAAAAAAAAAAAAACACCAGGAAGAGATACTTACAGTGGAAGTCATTTGCGTCCCCTCAGAGGGTGAGAGATTCTCGCCCATATCAACTTTCTTTTCTCTAGTAAGTTCTCGCGCGTTTAGAGATGCGCCACACTCGCGTTTTAGGTGCGGGAGTCCCAACCAATGCTCACCTAACATTTTTAAGATGCTACTTTAAGCCCTTCCCCAAATCTACACACCTGTATTTCACTTGTGGAAGTCTATCGATTTGGACAGTGCTTCGGTGAGAGATTCTCGCCCATATCAACTTTCTTTCCTCCAGTAAGTTCTTGCCCGTTCAGAGATTCGCCCTACTCGCGGTTTTGGTGTCGGGATCTCAAACTAAGCTTACTGGACTTTTTTAAAGATGCTAGATTTGGCCCTTTCTCAAATCTACAAACGTGTATATCACTTGTGATAGTCTGTCGCTTTGGACAATGCTTGGTTGAAGATTCTCGCCCATATATATTTTTCTCTCGCGTGTTTTCGCGCGTTTAGAGATGCGCCACTTTCGCGATTTCGGTGTCGGGATCTCAAACTATGCTTTCTGCACTTTTTAAAGATGCTACATTTGGCCCTTTCTCAAATCTTTCCACGTGTATTTCTCTTGTGGAAGTATATCGATTTGGACAGTGTTTAGGTTGGAGATTCTGGCCCATATCAACTTTCTTTTCTCTCGTAAGTTCTCGCGCGTTTAGAGATGCACCACACTCGCGTTTTAGGTGCGGGGATCTTAACCAATGCTTACTCAACTTTTTAAAGATGCTACTTTTAGCCCTCCCCCAAATCTTAACACGTGTATTTCACTTGTGGAAGTCTATCGATTTGGACAATGTTTGGGGGAGAGATTCTCGCCCCCATCAACGTTCTTTTCTGTTGTAAGTTCTCGCGCGTTTAGAGATGCGCCATACTCGCGTTTTAGGTGCGGGGATCTTGGCCAATGCTTACTTAACTTTTTAAAGATGCTACTTTTAGCCCTTCTACAAATCTACACACGTGTATTTCACTTGTGGAGGTGTGTTGCTTTGGACAATGCTTGGGTTGAAGATTCTCGCCCGTTTATATTTTTTCACTTGCGTGTTTTCGCCCGTTTAGCGATGCGGCCCACTCGCGTTTTTTGTGTGGGGATCTAAAATATGCTTACGGGCTCTTTAAAAGTGCTTGTTTTGGCCCTCCCCCAAATCTACACAAGTGTATTTCACTTGTTGAAGTCTATCGATTTGGACAGTGTTTGGGTTAGATATTCTTTCCCATGTCAATTTACTTAATTTTCTCACGCGTGTTCTCGCACGTTAAGCGAGGCCGCATACTCGCGTTTTAGATGTGGGGATCCCAGACTTTGCTTACCTCGCTTTCTAAAGATGCTAGTTTTAGCCCTCTTCCAAATATCCAACGTGTATTTCACTTGTGGAAGTCTATCGATTTGAGCAGTGCTTGGGTGGATATTTTTAACGACGTCAATTTACTTTTCTTTTGTCTTTTCTCGCGCGTTTATCTATGCGGCACACTCGAACTTTTGCTGTCGGGATCTTAAACTATGCTCACTGGGCTTTTTAAAGATGCTAGTTTTGACCCTCTTAAATTTTGGCCCTCTTAAATTTACACATCTGTATTTTTTACTTGTGGGAGTCTTTCAATTTGGACAGTCCGCTTGGGTAAGAGATTCTCGCCCATATCAAATTTCTTTTCTCTCTTAAGTTCTCGCACGTCTAGAGATGCGCCACACTCGCGTTTTAGGTGCGAGGATCCGAACCAGTGCTTACCTAACTTTTTAAAGACGCAACTTTTGGCCATCCCCCAAATCTACACACGTGTATTTAACTTGTAGAAGTCTATCGATTTGGAGAGTGCTTGGGTAAGAGATTCTCGCCCATATCAAATTTCTTTTCTCTTGTAACTAAGTTCTCGCGCGTTTAGAGATGCGCCACACTCGCGTTTTTGGTGTGGGGATCCCAAAGTATGCTTACAGAGCTCTTTAAAAATCCTAGATTTAGCCCTCCCCCAAATCTACACACGTATATTTTACTTACCGCTTTGGACAATGCTTGGGATGGAGATTCTCGCCCATTTATATTTTTTCTCTCGCTTGTTTTCGCGCGTTTAGAGATGCGCCACACTCGCAATTTTGGTGTCGTGATCTTAAACTATGCTTACTGGACTTTTTAAAGATACTACATTTGGCCCTTTCTCAAACCTAAACATGTGTATTTCACTTGTGGAAGTCTGTCGCTTTAGGCAATGCCTGGGTTAAAGATTTTCGCCTATTTATAAGTACCTTTTTTTTTACTCGCGTGTTTTCGCGCGTTTAGCGATGCGGCACACTCGCGTTTTTGGTGTGGGGATCCCAAACTATGCTTTCGGAGCTAGTTTTGGCCCTCCACCAAATCTACACAAACGTATTTTACTTGTGGAAGTCTATCGACTTGGAGAGTGCTTAGGTTGGAGATTCTCGTCCATATCAACTTTCTTTTCTCTCTTAAGTTCTCGCACGTCTAGAGATGCGCCACACTCGCGTTTTAGGTGCGGGGATCCGAACCAGTGCTTACCTAACTTGTTAAAGACGCAACTTTTGGCCATCCCCCAAATCTACACACGTGTATTTAACTTGTAGAAGTCTATCGATTTGGAGAGTGCTTAAAGTCGCCGAAACCGGGCTACGCGCAGCGTGGTTATGACCAAATTTAGGTCGATTTCCAAGAACTTGGGCGATATTTCCGAGTCCCAGGGACTCTAAACTAATTAGAGAAAACACGCGACTAAAACGCGCAAGAGAAAAAATATAAATGGGCGAGAATCTCTTACCCAGGCATTGTCCAAGGCGACAGACTTCCATGAGTAAACTACACGTGTGTAGATTTGAGAAAGGGCCAAATCTGGCATCTTTAAAAGGTCCAGTAAGCATAGTTTGAGATCCCGACACCAAAACCACCAGTTAAGCGCATCTCTAAACGCGCGAGAACTTACAAGAGAAAAGAAGGTTGATATGGGCGAGAATTTCTCACCGAAGCACTGTCCAAATCGATAGACTTTAAAAAAGCTAGGTGAGCATTGGTTGGGATTCCCGCACCGAAAACGCGAGTGTGGCTTATCTCTAAACGCGCGAGAACTTACGAGAACAAAATGGTTGATACGGACGAGAATCTCAAACCCAAACACTGTCCAAATCGATAGACTTCCACAAGTGAAATACACGTGGGTAGATCTGGGGAGGGTTAAAAGTAGCATCATTAAAAAAATTAAGTAAGCATTGTTTGGGATCCCTGCACCTAAAACGCGAGTGTGGCGCATCTCTAAACACGCGAGAACTTACGAGAGAAAAGAAAGTTGATATAGGCGAGAATCTCTCATCCAAGCATTGCCCAAATCGATAGACTTCCACAAGTGAAATACACGTGTGTATATTTGGGGGAGGGCCGAATCTAGCATCTTTAAAAAGTTAGGTAAGCATTGGTCGGCATTCCCGCACCTAAAACGCGAGTGTAGCGCATCTCTAAACGCGCGACAACTTACGAGAGAAAAGAAAGTTGATATGTAAGAATCCTTACCCCAAACCCTGTGCAAATAGATAGTTTTCCACAAGTGAAATATACGTATGTAGATTTAATGGAGGGCTGAAAGTAGCATCTTTAGAAAGTTAGGTAAGCTTTGGTTGGGATCCTTGCACCTAAAACGCGAGTGTGGCGCATCACTAAACGCGCGAGAACTTACGAGAGAAAAAAAAGTTGATACGGGCGAGAATCTCCAACCCAAACAATGTCTAAATCGATAGACTTCGACAAGTGAAATACAAGTGTGTAGATTTGGGGGAGGGCTGAAAGTGGCTTCTTAAAAATGTTAAGTGAGCATTGGTTGGGATTACCGCACCCAAAACGCGAGTGTGGCGCAGTAAAGAAGGTTCATACTGGCGAGAATCTCCAACCCAAACACTGTCCAAATCGATAGACTTCCACAAGTGAAATACACGTGTCTAGGTTTAGGGGAGGGCTAAATCTAGCATCTTTGAAAAGTTAGGTAAACATTGGTTGGGATTCCAGCACCTAGAAAGCGAGTGTGGCGCATCTCTAAACGCACGAGAACTTACAATAGAAAAAATAGTTGAAAGGGGCGAGAATCTCTCACTCAAGCACTGTCCAAATCGATAGACTTCCACAAGTGAACTATACGTGTGTAGATTTGGAGGAGGGCTAAATCTAGCATCTTTAAAAAGTTAGGTAAGTATTGGTTGGGATCCCGCACCTAAAACTGGAGTGTGGCGCATCTCTAAACGCGCAAACTCTTACGAGAGTAAAGAAAGTTGACATGGGCAAGAATCTCCACCCCAAGCCCTGTGCAAATGGACAGTTTTCCACAAGTGAGATACATAAGTGTAGATTTGGCGGAGCTCTGAAACTAGCATCTTTAAAAGGTTAGGTAAGCATTGCTTCGGATTCCTGCACGTAAAACGTCAGTGTAGCGCATCTCTTAACGCGAGAAAACTTACAAGAGAAAAGAAAGTTAACACGGGAGAGAATCTCCAACTCAAACACTGTCCAAATCGATAGACTTCCACAAGTGAAATACACGTGTGTAGATTGGGGGGAGGGTTAAATCGAAAATCTTTAAAAAGTTAGGTAAGCATTGGTTGGGATCTGCGCACCTAAAACGCAAGTGTGGCGCATCTCTAAACGTGCGAAAACTTACAAGAGAAAAGAAAGTTGATAGGGGCGAGAATCTCCCAGTCAAGCACTTTTCAAAATCGATAGACTCTTACAAGTGAACTACACGTGTGTAGAATTGAGGGAGGGCTAAATCTAGCATCTTTAAAAAGTCAGGTAAGCATTGGTTAGGATCCCCGCGTCTAAAACGCGAGTGTGGCGCATCTCTAAACGCGCAAGAACTTACGAGAGAAAAGAACGTTGATAGGGGCGAGAACCTCTTACCCAAGCTTTGTCTAAATCGAGAGACTTCCACCAATGAAATACACGTGTGTAGATTTGGGGGAGGGCTAAAAGTAACATCTTTAAAAAGTTGGGTAAGCATTGGTTGGTATCCCTGCACATAAAACGCGAGCGTAGCGCATCTCTAAACGCGCAAGAACTTACGAGGGAAAAGAACGATGATAGGGGCGAGAACCTCTTACCCAAGCTTTATCTAAATCGAGAGACTTCCACCAATGAAATATACATGTGTAGATTTGGGGGAGGTCTAAAAGTAGCATCTTTAAAAAGTTAGGTAAGCATTGGTTGGTATCCCTGCACCTAAAACGCGAGTCTGGCGCATCTCTAAACGCACGAAAACTTGCGAGAGAAAAGAACGTTGATAGGGGCGAGAATCTCTCATCCAAGCACTGTCTAAATCGAGACACTTCCACAAATGAAATAGACGTGTGTAGATTTGGGGGAGGGCTAAAAGTGGCAGCTTTAAAAAGTTAGGTAAGCATTGGTTGGGATCCGCGCACCTAAAACGCGAGTTTGGCGCATCTCTAAACGCGCGAGAAGTTACGAGAAAAAAGGAAGTTGATATGGGCGAGAATCTCCAACCTAATTACTATCCTAATCAAAACTATAACAAAATTCTCGAACGTGATTGACTATCAGCAGCCTGATTTGAGCATTAATTGGACAGTGTATACGCGTCATGCTTGTAATTGGACAGTACGCGTCATTTTGCGTGCGCTGTTGCGGTGAACTTTGTTGAGTAAACTGCTGTGTTTTTCAGCATTCATAACGACGTTTAATCGTTCAGCGCTCAATCAATGGATTGTTTGTTTCTCGAATTTTGTCATAGTTTTGATTAATTGGCAACAGGACATCGCGTCGTCCAGTTCAGTCTGTAATCATACGAGTGATTAACAAAATCGGACGACCGCGAATTGGACTCCACTCAGTTCTACTACCATTATGAACTGATAGACTTCCAGAAGTGAAATACACGTGTGTAGATTTGAGAAAGGGCCAAATCTAGCATCTGTGAGAACAGGGTTGTATTCCTCTAAGTTCTTATAAATCGTTTAGAACTTCTTTGTTGCAGTTCAAATTTATTTTTCTGGCACATGGGTGGGCACTTTATATGTAGACCGTGATGTAAAATACCTTAAACTATTTTTACTGTTCATGATGCACTGCTACGTTAGTCTGCTTTATAAATATTTAACTGCTCTGGTCGAGTTTTTAATTTCAATATGATTAAACGTTCTTTTTATGCGTTCCTGTTAAAAATGATGCAAAGTTGTCAATTTTAGTACTTTCAATTTGAAGAAAAGGTCCTGTTAGTACATTAGTACCTTACTTGATGAAAATTTTGCGGGGTTTGTTTTACCAGGGCGCTTCATGACGCCTCCTCGAATAAGCTACACCTTCCCTTGTTGGATCGTCATCAGTTTATCGTACGTTATTCAGGTTATTGATTGGAAAAATAATTATACTTTTGAACCTTAGTTCCTCTATTTTCAGGGGATGGGGGGTGGACTCACTTCTTTCGGAGGTTACTACTTACGGACTTTTACGATTCGTTGTGTGTACGAGCCATTGGCCAAGCGATTGGCCAAGCCATAGGTAGCCGTGCATGGTCACCTAAAGCACCGACAATCTATCTTAGCTCCATGTACTAAGTTTCTCCTCGCGCTTTTTTTTTGCCCTCGGCTGTGTAATTATGCGATATTTTCTACACAATAACTTCAATTGCCGAGCATGATAATACTGCACGTGGCTTCCAATGCCAACGACATACTCAGACAAGTATTCCAGATCATCTGGGTTTTTATTCCTAAGATCTGTTTTAGATTGATTAATCAAACGCTCCTTTACGCCCGGAGAAGCATCTCGATGCAAGCTCAGAGTTTATTGTGATGGCTTTCATTGGGTAAACAAGACATTTACGTCTGTTCGCCGCGCTCAACATCCATTCGTAGGCACTTTGGTATCTTTAAGTTCAGTTCTTAGATCTGAACTTGGTTTAGGGGGAGAAGCAGAGGAAGGTTCTTGTTGTGCAATTCGTTCATCATTGCGAGATTACTTGATTTATCGGCATTCCCCGGTTTTGTCCGCTCACCTTTTTTTCCTGCCCAAGTCTTTCTTCACGTGTGTTTAGACGTGATCCGATATATAACGATCTTGTTTTGTTCCAGATTATTGGCGTCGGTGGAGTCCGCCGTCATTTGAAAGCATTGGGAATGACTCGAATGCACTGTTTACTTTTTAAGCTTTATTAATATCGTGCCTTCAGTTTTAAAAAGCTTGTCTCATATTCCATCGGCCCTTTGTGGTTTATTTTTTTATTTAATATCATCGACATGTCACTGAAACAGATTATGACGCCTTCCCTGGCCGCAAGACGAAGAACCCTAGTGAGAGTATGTAAGGAATGCTAGGAAAATTTCCTACCATTTCTCTGCGGTACTTACAGTAGAAGCCCCGTGCGTTCCGTCATGCGATTGTTACAATGTAGCAAGTCAGTGGTAATAATCAAATATATATATAAAGAAACACTGTAAACAGCATAACATGAAAGCTTTCCTCAGCATGTTTTGTTCGAATGGACACTTTCTAGGGTTTATAGTAAGAAAATGACGACAAACTAAGAAAGAAACAAAATACAAACCTTAGCAGTCTCAATACAAGTTTTATCAATCAATAAATAGGCCAAATAAAGTAGCTTTGTCTTGACTTTTACAAATTACAGATCAACTATGAGTGCTTTATTTCCTTTCGTCCATGAGAACGGCGAACGCTGATGGATTCCTTTTTCGATTAAAATGGCAATGGCTGAATGGGAAGAGCAGATCTGCATAAAATTCAAACCAAGGACAACAGAGAAAGGATACATCTTGTTCATATACGGAAAAGGGTGAATATTCATTAGCGCGACAGATCGGAAGTGTTGGGATAACACTTGAAATTAAGCCACAACACTTAACCCAATTAATCTGAAAGGCGCTGATTTCAAACTTTTGCAACTTTTAAAAATAGCATTGAGGCTGTTCAAGTCAAACTTTGTGATTTATACTAAAATTCATTTGGGAACATTTTGGTGTCTTAGTTGTTTGGTCACGTGACTTGAACAAAAATTGAAAATGTATCTAATGATGCTGTTACTTACCACTTCATATCAGATGTTATTCGTACGTCGGTTACCAAGGAAACAAGCAAACGCTCAGCCTTGGCAATGACTGCTGGTTAAGAGGAACGATTCTTCATGAAATAGGTATACACGTTATATTCTATTCTTACTCGTTGCTTCTTTTGTCTCAGTGACAAGTCTTTGATCACCTTAGTGTACACAAAATGGTAATTTATCGCCTGTTTATCACAGCTGTATGTACAACTCGAGATTGCTCATTTTATGCGCAGATCGTACTCGACGACATAGCTCTCGAAGCTGTGAGATGCAATGTGGAGGGACTGGATGGGGTTAAACGGAGGGCTTTTTGTCAAACGTCTAACTTTCAGCTGAGAAATAGCACGATTTTAACAGATGGTTCAGATCTGATAAACAATGAACAAGAAGGGAGGGGTACTTATTTCAATTTTTGTGGCATGTAGTAGTGTATGGTATGTCATGTTATTGTCAAATGGCTATTATGGGAAGGTTAGGGGGTAAATGCAGACTAATTTGCTCCCTGAGCATCCCATAATAGCCATCTGAATCGACAGAATTCAAAATGGCCGCCATATCGCCGGAAAGGTCCATTTGACCTAAATGTTCACTTATACACTTTTCCAAGGCTTTGCCCTTTCTTCGCACCTGGTTACCTGTTACCTATCTTTTTAAGCCAGAGTGGCACACAAGGTCTTAATCCTTTGCTATGGTTTGCTAGTTTTAAATCTAGTCATCTTATTAAAGCGTCTTTTGTTCTCTACTTTTAAGGAAACGCTCTTGGTGTCTTTCACGAACAAGCACGACCCAATACATCAACATTGAGAGGCAAAACATCCAAGCGGGTAAGAGACGCTCGTGACCTACGCCTAACTCACATTTTGATATCACCATGGTTGATTTAGCCGCGAGGTCTTACTTTGCTTACCTTTCGTTGAATTGATCTCACACACTCACTCGTTGCCCGTCATGCTCACTGGCACACAGGGCAGCACCAAAGGACCTCCACAGCTGTCCGTCTCAGGCCAGCTTTCGGATCATGTGGAGCTCCAGCTGTGGCCCAAACCCCTCATCTCTCTCTCTCTATGGGTTCAAATTGTTAAGCTTGTTATAATAATTAAGAAACGTGATGAGTACGTTTTTCCCAGAGGTGAAGTAACTAGATTTAAATTTGATCGTGCTGAAATTCGTGCCCAAGTTATTTGGCAAGTTATTTAATGTCAGTATTTCCACCCCAAAAATTAATTAGTCTGTACGCAGTTTGAAATCGGTATGAATTTTCTTTTGTTGGGGATAACTGACCGACCATGCAAAGTGCAGTCTCCATTTCTGTGACGTTTCATGCTTTGTTTTCCTAGGAAAGGCTTCAAACTTTGACAAGATGACACCTGCTCAGTAACAGTCTTGGATGCCATTTGGAACCCCGTATGATTACTTCTCTATCATGCATTTCTATCCTTACGCATTCACAAAAAACAAAGAGCCAACTATCACGCCTAAGAACAAGAAGGTGAGCATTACTCTCCAAATAAAGTCTTTGACCGTGATCTGAATCCTCACGATCACATTTTACAGATTTTTGAACTTGAACGATCGGGATAAATCTCAATTAAGATGGAGTGTCCGGGCGCTAAAAGCACGCAAGCTCCCCTCCCTCCCTCCTGAGAAAATTGTGAAATATTGCTGCCCTGAAACGCCATTCTATTGTTCTAAGACGACCGCAATTTCTGTAGGAAACATTCCGATAAATTGACCGTCATTTTTCTGCTTGTTTTCCATATACCTGAAGAAACAAGAACGGAATAATGGGCAAACTCGTGACTTGTTTTACAGGAGAACACGCCTCTCCAGGGAAACTAAGTTTCACGCCAGGGCATTTAAAAAAAAAAAAAGACCAGCTGGGATTTCCTAAAAAAACATCAGGCCGACAGGGAGGGCAAAATACCCGTCATGTCGGGTTTCACCAGCTCTGTTGCAGAGGAGTGCTCTAAACCTTCTTTTTATCTGACAGAGTCATTAGCTGTTCAGACAAGTGGACATGGTAATGTAATTCCCTTGCATAAATGCCAAAAAACTTTCAGAGGATGGTTTATTTGAGTACGTATACATGTGTTACAGGTCTCCCTTCGTTACATTGGACAAAGAGATTTCATTAGCTACCTTGATCTACAGCAAGTGAACTTGATGTACAATTGTCCTGGGAGTGAGTCAATTACTGACAGCTGATAAATTATGTACAGCTAAATGTTTTTTGCCTACCTGTTTTTTTGTTTGTTTGTTTGTTTGCTTTTTCATAAAAGACAGTAGCATCTGACGTATTTGCTTGGTACCACACCAGATCCATGTTTTCTTGGCATCTTCTCTGGCGTATTAGATTACTTAAAAGATTTTTCTTATGCATAGTTTGTCAATGCAATTGCAATCATTTCACATTTTACCACTTTATTTTTGAATTTGTTCTAAGTTATGTTTTCAATGGCCTTAAGAACAAACGAATGAGTGGACATATGAAAGGGAGGGATGGAAGACCTGGAATGAATAAAAGCAGAGAGGAGTAAAGTTAAATACCATTCTTTTTTCTCTTGTCCATCTCATTTTAAATTTTTAGATGTGGTTGGCTACTTTTACAACATTTGTGAAAATAAAAGCCGACCAATCACGTGCTACGGTGGACGAAAAATCAAAATAACATACGCCAACTATGGCAGAAGGTATTCATCCAAATGTGGATTTAGCTTCAGTACCAGCTGCGTAAGCTCTACGTCTCTTGACAAAGTGAGCATTTTAACCAGTCCTCTTAAAAAGAAAAAGGACTAAGCAGTGCTCTCTCTAGTAGGTTCTCTTGTAACGGATAAGTAATTATCAGTTAGCTCGGACGATCACACCAGAAGCGCGCTCTGTATGTTGGCAATGCAGTATAGTAGGAGTGGAAACATTAACAGCTCATGGAGATGTCACAAAATAATGTTCTTTGACTAGAACGTGAAGTCAACCTCTACCTTAAGGATAGAACTCTCTCAGCAAGAAGGGCGGATTTCTCTGAGTGTTTGCTAAATTCTATACGTACATACGTGGGCAGGTTTGGTGTTTGGGGAACCTACAGCTAATCAAGTATCGTTTAAATTGGATTTAAATACGACAGCAGTCTGTTTTGTTCTTATTCCTCCCTCCCCTCCCGTTCCTTCTTTCCTCTTTCTTCCTCTTTCTTTCTTCCCTCCCTCGCTAATTCCTTCCTTCCTTGGCCTCCACCTCCATCCCTCCCACCCTACCACACTCCCTTCATTCATCCGTCCCCTAATTTCTACGTTCTTTCGCTCCTCTCCTTCCTTCCTTTCTTCCTTCCTCCCTACTTTCCTCACTTTTCTTGACTTCTCCCGTTCCTGTAGCTCTCCTCCTTTCCTTCCTTTCGCAATAAGATAAGGTTTGTTTGTTCGCTTGGCAAGAAAACTGAAGGCCATGTTTCTCTTGTTATGCTGTTGACGTCACGTATATCACTAAACCGGCTGGATGTATATTTACGGGTAACATTTCTCTTGACAGGTCAGCAAGACATGTAACGGTCGCTCACCCTGCCTGCTTGAAGCCATCCAACAACGAATTCGGTGACCCATGTCGTTTCACCCGCAAGTAGCTTGCCGTCCGATACGAGTGTCACCCTCAAAAGATGTGAAAACGGACATTATTTCAGTAGGCTTGTGGGTTAATAAACTGTTAGTGGGTGACTAAGTGATGTGTTTGGCTTCCGTTTTTAATCGGAATACTATTTACGCTAGCCTGCGAGCAGGCCCTAGTGTTTGAGTTTCGCACCCAACCACTACTATCTGACTTTTCGCTTTGGCACCCGAGCGAGTTTACGAACGACGCACGTTACGGAGCGAACGACGTGGGAAAACTTTGAAACTCGCGTGTCTCTCTCGCTCCTTCGCCGCTCGCGTCCTCAGCCAAAACACGACAAATTGCTCCCAGGCTACATTTACGTCCGCAACAAAGTCCTTACTCCGTCAAAAATGGAATGAAATCATACTTAGTGTAGATCACTAATTGCACTCTCGTTTGTACGATTACTTATACTACTAACATCATCTCCTTTTAATGATGTCACAACGGGGCTTAGTTTAATTCTGACTTCACCGTTTCCTGTTCGTTCTACGATCTGAGAGAAGTTACTGCTCTTCATTTATTCTATTCTTTGTTACTATCTCATGAAGAATGTTTATTATATGGCTGGCTCACTGAGCTTGCAAGACGAACCAACTCTTCCGCTGCGATCTTGTCCGCTCGGGATTGCGTGTGGTGTCACGCAAGAAAAAATCAGTCCTCCGACGAAGCTTATCCCGTTTAATAAATACTTTATTGACCAAGCTTGTTCTGTCACGATGGCTGGATATTGGCCTCAATACATGTTTTTGTGTGTTTATGGACCTCGACTCCATCTCCCTCCATAAACACGCATAAAAAGAACTTATCTTATCTATCTACATCCAGCCATCTTGACCTTAATCTCGAATAGTAGCCCATATATACCTAGAAAAGTCATTTTACAGGAAAAATTAATTGATCGATGAAACCAAAGACGTTTGTTGGCCGCATTAACGAAGCGGTGGGCGTGTTCAAAGGGTTTCAGAAAGGATTGATTGAGCTCCCATTAGGGCCAAAAGTAGCCAAGGTGATCGCTGGGGGATTGGATGGACGGGGGGGGGGGGGGGGTCCTTTCTACTTTGAAGCACTATAAATCTCCCTCGGGCTACAGCAAAAGCAAAATAAACTAATAGTGATGTATTCGGCCTGTGTATCGTTGTGTTGACGTCGGTAAAGCGGCATTACTACACATGGTTCGGGCTAGACACTATTTCATTTTTAACTCGTAGCACTCCTCAAAAGCTTCAAATTGTTATTTTTGGTATTCAGAAAAGATATTCGATTTCAATGCCAAACCCAGGCCTTTTCGCAACTTCAACAGTGAGTTCTGCGTGAACTTATCTCCTCACCATACTGCTGACAATTACTCTAAAAACCGTGTTAAAAAGGGTTGCTATTTGTTTAGCTCTAAACATGAGCGAAATACTCGAAGCGCTTAAAGCCTTTGAGGAAGGTCAACATGAATATTCTCATTATGCTGTAGCGGCTTTATACCAAGCCATATACAGTGGACCCTCCGGTACGCGACCACCCAGAATGTTAAGCCTAGGTGGTCGCTTACGTGGGGTGGTCGCTTACGAGCGCTTAGACCATATCGGGCTAAGATTTTGCCTCATTGGCATATGGTAACTGTAGAGACTCAACCCATGTTTTTAGTGTTTTATTCATGTGAAAAGTCAATTTCAAGAGAAAAATCCGTTACTTCCCATTGAGAAATTTCCGTCTCTTGTACTTCCCAGGTGGTCCGTTCTTTAAAGGACCCGGAAAGCCGTAGCAAAATCTCAAACCTTGTGATTACAGCGCTGTGTTGTTGACATATTCTTAATATGACCACAAGTTCTCTTCATAGACTACGTTTCACGCGTATAAACGTCTCTGTTCTTGGATACAGATTAACTAAAAATGGCTTTACAGGCCCCACAAGTTTCCGGGGCTTTCGAGAAACAGTCGCTTGCGAATGCAATGTTCCAATACCTTATTATCCAATTTACGCCATATAATCTGTCAAGTGGTCGCTAATGGGAGCTTAAAAACCAAGGAAAATTTCAAACTTTTAGCTCTTAATGTAGTCGCGGTCGTTTAGGAGAGGTGGTCGCTTACAAGAAGTTCCAAATATAGTGATATGACTTGAAACTTTTCGTATTTTTGAAAACTGTTAGCTGAGGAGAGGTGGGCGGAACCGAAGGTTCGACTGTATTCCAAGTAATAATCCTCTCTTTCTTCCCACTCCTGTAAGTCTCCCACGCTCTCATAGGAAAACTTATTCTGAAGACAGCATAGTTTATGAACCCCATCTTATTATACCGCTGAGCTGCAAGAACCGTCCAGAGAAGACAAATCCTACGCTGTGATTCGCTGATATTCCACTTTTTTGCGTATTTATGTACCTCTACTCCGTCTCCGTCCATGTATATGTAACAACTGAAAAAAAGGATCTTGGGAAGATCCAGCCATCTTCACTCCAACATACCTCGCTACGGCAGAGTCTATGTCATTGTCTCTCGCCACACGACTTCCAAGCCTTGTCTTACAAAATTTGAATTCTAGATGTGAAATCCAATCGACCGAACCTTTTGCGGACGCCTAAATCTTCTCCAATAGGAGCTGCTTCTGTGCGTCTTTTAACAACGCTCCGGCACATAGCCTACAAGACTGTAGATGTACCTTTTAAGCTTACATGCACTGCGTGTAGTTTTCGTTGTCTTGCGGCTACTTTGCAATAAACAGTACCAAGTCATCAAATTGCTTGTTTTATTGGATTTATTTCATCTACTTAGATTTTCTTATACAACTATATCATGATCCAAAAATTTGGCTATGGTACAGTTTTAAGACCAAAAACAGGGAGCTGTACACTGTCAAGTCTAACTCAATTTTCCTTTCCGTTATTTTCCCGTAGAGTTGACAAGGGACAACCCACGTTTTAACTCAAAATTTAAATATTAAATGCATATGAGCACAAAATACTCCTGTGTGGCAACTTTACACGATAAAGTTTGATCCACTGTAGTCAGTTCTAAGAAACCTTACTTACGCAGAAGAAAAAATATGGTAAACAAGTATTTTTAAAACCTATTAGGGCCGGGCCAAACGTCGAACTTCACACGAGAAGAACTAAACTGAGCGAATTAAGCTCATGATAAGTTCGACGCTTGACTCAACCGAATACGTCCTACTGAATTTAGATGGACCAACAGAATGTGTTGGTCGATCTAAATTCGAATTAAGTTCGACGTTTCACCTGGGCCTTACTTTAACAGGGTTTTACACATGTCTATCCGACAAGAAATTTGGTTCATTCCAAAACTGTAATTCGCTTTAAATTAAATTTTCAACATTGATGTACCAAACATTGTCCTCTTACATGTATGTATTGCAATTTCGTATTTTCATTTAAGTGCACGGCAATATAGAAAAAGAAACTTCTTAATATTATTATTTCACCAAATAAAACTTTGCATCTGAATGTACAAAAATCTATATTTACATTAACCCAGTATGTGTTAAAAAACCCTTGCATTTTGATGGAAATTCAAAACAAAATAGATACTTTTTCTAGGGGGAAAGTCAGCAATAGGTGATGATAAACGCCCATCATTTCTTTTCATAGATAGCTATCAAGCTTGTTTGTTGATATTAAGATACCGTTTCCATGTCAACCACTTGAAAACAGTCTATAACAGATTTTCGGCAATATTTGAAGAATAACTCTTCTGCGCTCATCAGGATGATGTTCAAGTCCATTTGCATGGACAAACTGCAAGAAGAGAAAAATGACACCCTTAAGTAAGAACCAAGGAGAGTGAACAGAGGAGAATACACAGAAGTACCTTGTTACCAAGAACCATGTACAATACTTTTTATTATGATTGTGAGCACATTAATAAGTTTTACGTTTTACATTGTTACCTTAGAGCAATTTTAGCATATGTGTACTAGCCTTTGAGCAGGCTCCCGTTTGGGGATTTGAGCTCGAGCGGCGAAGCATCAGACACCTTCCCGCTGGATCGCTTCGCGTTTGAATTCGCTCTTCGCTGATCCCAAATGCGAGCCTGCTGGCAGGCTATATGTGTACAAATTTATATCGCTTATACATTTAATTAATTAATTTTATCATTATTATTTTTATTTTAGTATTTGAGTGTCTACAATTAGTTATTTAAGTTAAATACTCAGACACTTAATTAAAGTTCATTCATTCTTGTACCGTAAATCGTTTGTCTAAACTTCACCCGTCCTCCCTTCTCAAGTATGCTCCCACTCCTATAGCCTAAGATCGATATATTAAAATTTAAACATGACCAAGGGATTTCTTCCCGAAATTGCAAATTTCCTCAAATTTCTGTCTGGTAATTCCCATAGGAAAAGCCAAATGAAGACGTTTGAAAGAACATCTCGGTGCCATGTTAGAATTTCAATAATATATCAGACGTGGGCTATTAGCCCCTCACTTTAGGAACAAGAGATTTATCACTTGCAAGCTTCCAGTTGAGTTCACAAGATCTCGACCTTTTCCAGCTATCAACCGATGAAAACTTCAAGTTCGTAGTCGAGCTGCCAAAGATAACCAACTAATATAGTCGCTTGAATTGATTGATGGAGGATTTTACTGCTGGACCTTTGCTGTCAGTTAAGGTACTATTCTCACCTGTGGATAGCATTGTACACCGATGAAACCTCCAAACAATTCAATAATTTCTTTCTGTATTCCTTTAAAACAGCCAGGCACACAAACACCTCGAATGAATAGTTCGTGTTCATATCCACAACTTGAACATGAAATTCGCCTCCTGTAATTAAACAAAAAAAAGGGTTTAAATCGATAAATACGAGTGGAAAAGAAGTAGCTCACTTAAGACACATTTGGAAATTCTCATAAAGGGTCCCAGTACTATCTCTGATAGAATTTTTTGGGGAGTTAAGGTTTCTTTACGTACGTAACAACAATTAGAAACACTTCACGAGGATAACTATTAACGAGGTCAGGAGTGATTTATCCTTAATACCTGGCTACGACATCGCATAACCGCATTTTGCTGGTTTTGCTTCGTAAGAGAAACAGAAAGTACTTAACGAATTCGAAAGTTTAATTTTGATATGCTCCAAATCTTTCTCTCATGTTTGTATAAGGTCGCGCGTTAAGAATCTCTCATTTACCAAGTACTTACGCGCACTGTATAATCTTAACATACATGTACAGTGTAGGCTACACTCAGCAACTCCTATCACAAATACTGTGAGCTCGGTCATACCAGCTTGCAAGGTACATGTACTTATTTCAATCCTAATATTGGTAGTCTCAGAAAATACATGTACATGTAGTTGCGGCACTAGACGAGATACTGTATCTATAAATTCCTTCACTATAATCACCTCTATGCATAACTTGATGACATTGACGAGGAATTACTGCATGCCAAGAAGTCTCGGCTCGAGGCTTCTCAGACGGGATTAAAAAGACAAAATTCAGAGCTTCCCTGTCATCTATTCTCTTACCATCTCTTTCCAATTCTCTAGCCCTCTGCCGCTCTCGCTCTCTTTCGGCCTCCATCGAGGACAATTCGAGGTGTTGGCTACTGATAATTTCAAACATTGTCAACGCGTCTGCAAATGAAAACTCTCTCTTGAAAGTTAATACAAGCCACCTACCAAACAAAAACACAACAATAACAAACAAAACGATCAGTCAGAGGAACAAGAACTCTTACACCATTTTTAAACAGATCCTGAGGAAAAATTCTCCACCAGTTACATGTACAATTACTATACAGTAGAAAAACTCAACGTGGGCGGGGCCACCTCTGTACAACGACCAGGATTTTCGTCCAAAACGCCCCTGACAAAACTCCTCTAGGAACGAGCGATGAAAATACAGCCAGAATTTATTCTTATTTTTTGTACAGTTACCAGTTAATTTTGTCCCGAACCGGAGGCAATAAGACAGATTCAACTGTACATTCCATGGTTTCTCCCAAAAGAAAACGTTTTCCTCTTGAAGCTTGCTTTCCTGTTCGGACTTCTGCGGAGATTATTTCTTTTACATCAACAAACAGTTTTGTTCCTCCTGAGAAGTTTACTTTGCAGTCGAAGTGATGTGATTTCTCCATTTGCCCACTTTATGTAACCTTCCTACATGTATTATCCAGGCAGCTGACTTTAATACTGAAAGACTTACCTGTGAATAAACAGCATATCTCCCATCCCATGAGCTTCAAAATGATTGTACAGCTGTTCATCCATTTTCTTAAGCAACAACCTGACATGTTCTGAGGGCAAAACAAAAACGAATTTACTAAATAATAATAATTATTTTGTTAAAATCCGCATGCCTTTTGGAAACTGTGATGGACAAAAGAGCAAATTCGCACGGCAGACTTAAGACAGCTGCAGAGAAATCATCAGTATTGCTGGTGTAGCTGACAAGTGCAATCAGAACGAGATCATTTACATGTAAGATCTACAGATACGTGTAGTGAGTAATTGAGAATTCTCATTTGGGCAATTATCACAAGTTCATGAGATACAAAAAAAAAGCCTACAAAAAATAGAGTGCTTTGAGGGGATTGAAAAATTTCCATAAAAATTTCCATAAAAAATTGCAGAATTAGCCATTACAGCCTGTTGCAGGTATATATTGTAGGGGTTAAAAGTTACTACAGCACTCCACATCAAATTCAGTGTCAACTGATTGGTCATTTACACAAAAAGTGTTTAAAAACTACTACATGTACAGGTGCATGATGTATCTACAGCAGTAAGAATTTATTGTAATATAATATACCAAAAACAGAGACTGCGCATGTTGAACTAAGTCACTTACTAATTTTGGTGAGCATTCCATCATCTAAAAAGTCACTCTTGACAGTTTCCATGTAATTAGCAAAACACCAATAAGCTTGGCTTTCACACCCAAGCACAATTAAAAATCTACTCAAGAGATCATTCATTCCTTGAACGTATCCTACATCTGGGAAAAAAAAAAAAAGAGTTAGTCCCTGTTTAATTGTCATTCATAAAATGTCCACAGAATGCTGTGTACACTTTTTAAAGCCACTAAATTACCAGGCATGCCTTACATGTATTTAACAAATAGATTCCATGTTGCAGTGCATCTGTTCAGTATCAAAATGACATAAGAACAAAACTGTGGCACACAAGGCGACAGCTGAGTGTATCACTGATGTTCTTACCACATCTTTTAAACTTTTTATGTGCTTCATTTAGCTAATTTCCCCTTGTAAAATCTAATCATTGCATTTTCTTCATCATTTGCATGCAACCTTCAGTAATTCCATTGTGCTGAATAGTGTTAGCATGAGCATGATAAAACTGTATTTGGCCACCTTAAAGAATACCTTTTTGGAAGATCAGTAATTAATGTGACTTGCACAATACCTTGATGATAAGCACTGTATGTGATTAATATATCCCGCAAAACAAGAAGATTTTGATTTCCCTTTCCCCTAAAAGGAGAATAAGACATACAAACATGTAACCATATCTTTGTTGTACAAATTGTATACATGTACCTAGGAAATTTGTTACACCACCCTTTTGTCAAATGCCCTTCCCCCTAAAAAATGAAGTTCTCTATCGGACAACCTTAAGAATACCTTAAAGGACTGTGCATCACCTAGCTAAGGTGACTAAATTCACAATCTCCCCAGGGAGATTAAGATGATCAAGATCAGCCTCTTGGGACCCCAGTGACCGAATGTGACGTGGTTTGATGTAATATATATTTAACATGACTGATCCATGTTTGACCACATTCCCAAACACCATGAAGAGAGTTGAAAATAAGACATGAGTATTTTTGATTAATTTTGAGGTGTTTGAAAATTAGGTCAACCACGGTCATGAGTTTAAAAGAATTCTCAGTGTAGGTAGGATTCAGGGACATTTCAAACTTTTCAAAAATTTACCGCTGCTCTGATGATAAAACATGGGTTTCACTGGGCCGTTTTTAAATAATTAAGACGATTTCTGCAGAACTTTAGAGCAATAATGGCAAAAGTAAAGTTACCAAAAAAAACTCATTGCATGGTAATTTTTTGAATAAAGGTACAAAGAACTTATTGAGACTTAAGCTATCAAGCTGACCCCATGAGAGAAATCGAACTTGAAGTTATTCATATTTCAGTTAAAACGGATGTTTCGTGTTAGTTGAAAAGACAATATTTAACACACACATTAAGCATTCTTACAAGGTTTGACATTAACTTTTTTGAGAATGCTTCAGAATTTAATTGTGGGGTCACTTAGTGAAATTAATTGAAGTGAGATGTTTTAACTAGACTAGTATTCAAAACGTTACTGTGCTGTGAGTAGATTTTTAGTAAATAATTTTTGCACTTATTGCTCGAACTTTGAGCGGAAACCGTCTTAAGCACTTAAAGCTGAAATTTACAGGTGTTTTTATTAACAGGTTGTATCAGTGCTACAGTAGTTGATATATTATGTCATGAATAACTGACCACAAATTGTTCACGGATGATTGGGCATTTATGCGATACTAATATTGTCAGTAACATTACTGGGTAGAGTGTGGTAGTATTGACCTGTCAAAGTGTAACTGCTGGAGAATGCTGGAAACTGTTACCAGCCACCCAAAGCAGCTGCCAGTGGGAGGAAGGTTTTGGGTTGACCCAAGAAATGGCTGTGAAGAGACTACAGTCACTTGCTTTGATCAAAGACTTTTAAATAATAACTGCAGTACATGAAAACTGCATTAGACCTACTGAAAGTAAACGTGACCTCTGTCTGTTCTTGGTACATCTTTATCTATTACTCGGATTGATGAATGCAATTTCTTAATGTCCACAGGTTGTCTTTCTGCATGAAGCTAAACAAACATAAACAAACATGTACACATGAACATGGAAATCAACATGTATACATATATGCAAAGTAAACATGTGGTTGGTTGTAGACTGAAATAGCCTTCCTATGCAGACGATCTTTTGGCTCATCGCACAATCTTTGCATGATGAGCCCAAAGAGTGTCTTCGTAGGAGGCTACAGGTAGTTGTATAATGAATAAATTGATTCAGTTAGTAATAAGAATTATATTGTTTCTCAATAACACCTCCTTCTGAACAGGAATTCTGGTAACATAAGCTTTGAGTGGCCATTGATTTGTGGTTGATTGTATATAATTTGTGCATTTCAAATAGGTCTCTTATGCAAACAAACCTTTGCTGTTATATTAAGAAACACCAGCTGCTCATCACCCATGTGTGATGATAAATCCACCTCTTCTACTGCTGCACCACACAGCCTGTTCTCTACACTTGCTGTTGGATCATTATTGATGTGGAAATTCTGACACTCTCTCAGATATAAGGGTACTGATTCAGGCACATCTGGTTCAGGAGGAGGCTGGTATGTTCTCATAAGTTCTTTCCACTTCATTTTCAAGGCCTGATATCGAGCAATGTTTTCAGCAGCTAAAGCTTCTCTTTCCCTGCAGACATCAAGAGAAAAAAATGTGCTGTCTGTAACATTCACAGTTCAACAGTTCTCAGGGGAGCAAGTCTTTGAAATTCGGTAAAATAATCAATGGCATTAATTGACAAAATCCTGAAGAGATTACGAATTAATAATCATTCCACAAGATGTTCTCCACTGAAAAGGTCCTGACCAATCTCTCTATATGTTACCATCTTATATTTGTCACCCAAACTGTCCTCTAGTTGTACACATGGAACTTGTCTGTGGTGGACAGTCTCGATATGCACATGCACAACACAAACAGGCATGCACATGTAGCCAGTTGTGAAGCTCGGAAAGTGTTAAGAGGATGAAAGGATGGCAGTCAGCCTCTCCATGCTGACAACTGCTTCACAGGCACATACATGTAATTTAAAAAGTACAGAGAAGGTAACTTGAATTGCCTATAGACTTATGCACAATGAAAATTGCACATCAGCAATTTCCACTTTACCTCCTGGTTGATGAGAATGGATACAATCCAAAGATAAAGCTCCAAACCTCCCTTCTTATCTTGCAATCAATGCCACCTAATTTATGTATAAAAAAATAATACTTAATTCAGGGAGAATAAAAAACTCTAACAAAATGCTCAATGACTTACCTAATAATAATAATAATAATAATAATAATAATAATAATAATAATAATAATAATAATAATTGATATTTAAACAGGGTGACCCCTTCAGTCGCAGGACTGGTATCAACAGGGGCCCTGTATAACGTAAAATAAAAAGAGCATGTATAAATAGTATATATCTATAAAAAACTAACTACTTTAAAAGATATGCTGAAATGTTTAAAAAATTAAAAAGCTTAAAAATGTAATAGCGTTCTCATAAAAATTGGATATCGAATTGAAAATGTTCTAAAAAATAACCTAAGAAAAAAAATCGGAGATAGCCTTGAAACATTCCTTAGGTAATTACCTAATGTGCTAATGTGTTCCATTTATCATGTGAAGATTCTTTTATTAAGACTGTTTGTCATAGGCACCAACTACATGTGGATTAACTAGGAGAGATTCTTATTGTAGGTACATGTAATTCCATAGATGAATTCCAAAGATGAATAAATTACTAAATCAATCAATCATTTGCCAATCAGCCAATTAATCAATCAATCAATCAATCAATCAATCAATCAATCGATCGATCGATCAATTAATCAGTCAATTAATTAATTACCGGTAATATAAAAATTAAATATTAATAAATAAAGCAACAAACAAACTATTTGGTATCTTCCTTTGTTTCATGTACTGCACCAGTACATTAGAATGTATCAGGTGTTTACCAGAACAAAGGAAATACCAAATTATATCGAGGGTAAAATATTGAACCACAACACTTGCATACATGTATATATACAGTCATCTAATTTTAAGACTCTGGTTTGTGATCTGGCGGCCTTGGATCAGGCTTTAAACTCATATTTAGAAATATACAAAATAAAAATACAATAAAGATGTTCTAAAGATACTTTGTATTAACTGGTGATAAATGTTATATACACGTACACACATGGACTAGTTATTTGACAGAAATTACCTTTGAACACTGCTTTCCTAAGAGCTGACTCATTCACCACTCTACCATCTTTATCAAAAAATTTCTCCCAAGCATCACAATGTAGAGCTCGTGTACGTTCACTGATTTGAACAGGGCTTTCTCCATTGAATAAAGAGCTGTCTAATTCTGCAGTGGTCCTATGCCCATCAGCTTGCGTTATTCTGATTTCAGAAGGCTCTTCATAGTTTTCACACATTGCAACACAGTACCAACCATACAATAAGCACTAGATCTTACAAAAAAAAAAAAGATTACAACCGAACAGTTTTAAAACAACATGAAATAAATTTCCATCACTCAAAATGGATTACTTATTTCAATAATAACTGAATGTTTTTTTCTGAAGGAAAATTAATTTCTGAAATGAAAATTTACGGATATTGTACCCGGATATTGCACCATAGTGCACCTTCTCCATGATCAATCGAAATGGCAGATACAAAAATTGGTATTAGATGGCTTGGAAACGATGAAGCCATACAGAACAATATACTGATAGAGAAACCACATATGTATTTCTGGAATTTCAGTCCTGCATACAGTAATGTGTACTGTACCAAGCGTCCAGCTACAACCCCAGATCCCCGACGAAATACATGTAAATTGAATACGTACAATGTAATCACTGTCAAATCGAAAGTGTCGCATTAGATCAGGGTAAATATGCATGCATGTACATTCTCCGTTACACAGTAAATTTAAGTTAGATCACCAAGTAAAATCAAAACGGTGACAAATCCTAACCTCAGTAAGCATATAGATTAGCTTCACAAAACTGTAAAGCAAGCTTAAGTTTAAGTTTTATGATATAAGCTTATTGAAAATGTTTATTAAAGCGAGGCCTGCTTGCCTCCATGTTCATGTACGCCTAGCAAAATACTACTCGGTGTCTTTGGTAAAATACTTCGTGAAAATATGGTAACATTAACAAAAGCAACTCACCACAGCTCAGGCCATAGTTTCTGTAACTTTTGGCTCGAAAACAGAGCAGAGTTTCGTAAAGGAATGAACACTAAATTCCTGAAAGTTTCAGAGTTTAAACACTTCCTCACTTCCTGTGCCTAATACACGGCTCAGAAGGTATGGTTACTAAGGCTAAACATGGCGATCATTCGATAGAAAGCGTTTCCCGAAACTTGAAACTTGGTGCCTCACAGAGAATACCATCATTTATTTTGTGAAGAACTGGATTTTAAAATATGAACTCAATAACCAAAGCTGTGGTTACAAACAAGTTTTCGTCTGTCGGTAAGAGCTTGGGACTGGATGACAAAGATGATACGCAGGAAGTAGAAGGCGCTTCGGCGAAAGAGCTCCGAAAAATCGAGGAGGAGAACGCAGCAGCAAGAGCTAAGCGACAAAAGGAACATGACAAACGAAACGCTGAGAGAGAGAAGAAGCGTGACGAAATAAGGGCTAAGTACGGGCTAAAAGAGGGTCAAAACAAGAACCTTCGAACTGGCAATAGAGGAAAGACGATTGAACGAAGTGATAGTGACAACGACACGAATGTTAAAGGTGAAGGCGAGGATAAACAATGCCATGTAATGTAAAATCCAACAATTCGAACAGAAATAGAGTTAAAATGTTCATAAAAATCCATACCATAGTGTATGTGAAATGAAACGTTCTTGGAACCACTGGAAGTGAAATAATGTAAAACTTGAATATCCTTTTGTACATGTATTAGTACACGTGTAAAGAAAGTTAAAGTAGTATGATATTTTGCCGTAAAATAGAAAGCTTTATTCAGTTATTTCGTTTGCTTCATCCCCAGTTATGAGGTCCTGGCATGGAATTTTGAATACAATACATCAGTCTAAGAGTGAGGCTAGATTAAATATTTAGAGAAGACACTATTTTTCATTGACCTTCAATTTAGACATTTATATGAGATTCTTTGTTCACAATATTTGCCTCATTAGCATAAGTGATTTACTTTGTGATAAAACTACAAAAGTATCAGCTCTCTATATTGAAAGGTCATGGCATGTTTAATTGTGCACCAAGGAACATGAGTGTGATGAAATAATCACTTCTGGTTTGAGTTAGGCTTAAAACACTGAAAATTTTCCAAAAAATGTATGGATCTTAGTATCAGTATTTTATAGTGTTCAAAGCCAATATCCCTTCAATATCATATTCAAAGATCCAAAACTTGAATCAATTGCTACGTGTAATAATCTCTTAAAATGGCTGGAGTCAACTTTATCTGGCATAAAGCCTTGTCTTGAAGAGTTGATGTTTATGAGGCAAAATATGAACAGTGATGTGACAGCAATGATTGCCCATAAACTGCAGTATGTCACAATGGTCTGGCTGTAGAATGCTGATATCCTGTGCCATTAAGATAACTTCACATGTAGCTGAGGTTTTTTGAAATGATGCATTATTATAGTGAATGTTTATACTGGAAGAGCTGGAAACAAAATGTGTACTGACTTATTTTGAAACTCAGTAACAAGCTGAGTCAGGTGCTGACAGTATAATTTTAAGGGGCACAATCCTGAGCATGACTTTTAAAAGTCAAAACCCAAAGACATATTTTCAGTGATGGAAAGCTAGATATAATGGTGCAGTTTTGTAAAAATCGAAAAAGAAAAAGAAATCACCATTTAAGTGCGCTAAAGCTATAAAAAGGGTGAAGTAATGGTTATATAAGTCCCGTGTTTCATTTCTCTAACATTTTTCACGCTGATGTGACAAATTTAATGCCTGTTGTTTTCGGATTGATAAAACTGTTGTTTGTGTGACTGAGAAAAGGTCAGCTATGATTTTCGGAAAGGCAATGAGACCCAATGTTTTCGAGAAGTGGACAAATAAGACCTAATAGATTCAGGAGAAGACCCAAGTTCCCCTAGAATGACCGAACAGAAAAAAAAAAATTATAGCGCAGCCTGAAATTAACCTACAGAGCATATTGTATCAAGCACTCCAGATAACCTAACCATTTGAGAAAAAAACGTCGTTGGGCCGGTGCCCCTGTAAATCCATTTTTTGCGAGTGCGCTCAGAAACAGTTGATTAGAATGGTTTAGTTTAGTCCAGTGTACTTCCCTGACGTATAGGGTGTGAAATAAGATGAATCACTATAATATTATGAAGCTTGCGGTTGGAAAAGAAGTAGTTAGATGTTTGACGCAACAACAACAACAGCAACAGCAACAGCAACAGCAGCAACAACAACAACAACATTTTCTTTTTCCCTCTCTTTTTTGATCACCCAGCAAACAAGAAAGGAAAGGAAAGGATAAAAATTTTCCATTTTCTTGTGCTTGCGCTTATGCTTGCGTTTGCGCTGTAACAAGTGAAAATGAGATACCCAGTCAGGCATCACAAGCACAAGGATATTTACCACACCTGGTTGTGTTTGGCCAATGAAAAGACTGGACTCAGATTACCTCGCGCCTATATAAACAGTTTGGAAGGTTCGGATGATTTTGCTTGTGCTTGTGTTCGCGTCAAATTTCCTTTTCACTTAGGTCATCCCTATTGCTTGCATTTGTGCTTGCGCTTGCGTCGCTAGCGAGAACCAGGCTTGATTTCTCGCTTCATTGGCACGTGAATAGCCTGCGAGCAGGCTCACGTTGGAGCACAAGCGCGCACGGCGTAGCCGCGAGCGCGAAATCGAGCGGTGAAGCCGCGAGACGAGAACTTTCTTGGGCCTCTTCACCAGACTCCTTCCCTCTTCGCCACTCGCGCGTGTGACTCAAAGGTGAGCCTGCCCGCAGGCTAGCACGTGAACAGATCCGTGCACATCAAAGTGAGATTTCCTTCATACGCAACTTGATACGGAAACAAATGGTCTTTTATTTCCCTAAACGAGAACGGCTTCAAATTTTAATGGTATAATGGTTGAATACAATACGTCACGTTTTACTTTGGGATATTTTTATTTGAATTCTTTGGAAAATGCTATGTATTTGGGCACACAGCAAGTTTCATAATCTCAACTCTTTCAATTAAAATATTCCCAGTTAAGATCAGTCTTTTTATTTGAACAGCTCCCATATTTTGACTTAAGCAATGACTTTTTTCACAAATCATAGTTCCTCTTTCTGAGTTTTTTCGGGTTCCCACTAAAAAACCTCGTGGGTCGTAAAGTTGCTATAACGGCCGTTCCTATTGAGCAAAAGAGCTTGTTGAGCCTCGTATGCTATCGTTTTTTTGTTGTTATATCAAGGAGGAAAAAGTTTAAAATAATTTTTTACCTCTCCGTATTTTTCGATAGAATCACATTAATTATACAATCGAGCCTCTAGTTGTGACCACCTCTCCTCAGCGACCAGTTTTCCAAAATACCAAAAGTTTCCAAGTCAAATCACTATATTTGGAACCTCTTGTAAGCGACCACCTCTCATAAGCGATCTCGACCACTTTTAGAGCTAAAAGTTTGAAATTTTCTTTTAATTTTAACCTTCCGTAAGTGACCAATTGCCATTAAAGATTCAAGTTAGAACTATCATGAGATTTTTCCGTTCGCTTTATATTAGTAGGTATAGTTTATCAGAAGCGAACCATGATACTCTGAATAAATACCTTTGGAAAGCTTAAATATTTTTGTGGTTTCTAAAAGTTGCCACATGAGTTTAGTTGGGCATTGGCGCATGGGGCAAGGTCGGTAAGTCTCTACAGTTTTCACATGCTACTGAGATTTTTTACTCAATATGGTCTAAGCTCTCGTAAGCGACCACCTCCGGTAAGCGACCACCTAGGTTTAACATTTTGGGTGGTCGCTTACGGGAGGTTCGACTGTATTAATAAATGTAGATAGCAAGCTCTCTCTGGCCAGGCACGCCCTTGTAAGTCAGAGCTGAGAAGTCATTAACTTAGTGAAAAAAAATTAAAATTGGAAAGAAAAAATGGATAGCACACAAATGGCCGTGTTACCTTTCGTAGCATTATTTTTGCCTACGAGGAAATCGATGTCGTTTTGCATGTGAGCGAGTTGTTTCTTCACTTCTTGCAGCATACTTTCAGTCTTCTTGATCGGGGCTTCGTAGAAGTACACGTTGTTGCATTTTTTCCGTTCACGAGACCGGAGCTCCCACTAGTACTCAAACCAAAGTTGGCTTTATAGCTAAAGTTTGACGAGTCACAAACAACGCCAAGTAGAGGAAACTTCCGAGAAAACCCAACTAGACACAACTCATTGAGTAACTTTGAAGTCGACCAAATCAATCGTGGCAATTGAGTCGCGGACAGGAATTGAACTCTTCCGGCCTTAGTTTTATGTCTTCATACAATGGCTCATACAACAGATCGAATAACCGACACCTTGTCTAAAGAAAATCTAATTGATCACTCGTTAACTCTAAATTACGTTGCTGATCATGTTTGCTCAGAAGGCACTTTCCGTGACAATTTCCACAATTGTCTCGTTTTCAAGTTTTTACATATAACTTTTCAGCTTTTAGATATGCACAATATCGTGAGAGACCGATCATCCGAAACAACCGTCTCAGCATTTGCACTGCAGGCCCTATAGACGATAGATGAATGGGTTTGTTTAAACAACGTAGTTCCTCTCAGGAACACGCAAAATATTTTCTCAGAACAAAGTTAAAATTTCTAAAACTGATTAAGGCTTAATCTTAACTAACTACCACTGATTCAAATATGGAAATAAATAAAAACAAAACGTTCTGTTTTTCAGGGATGCCGTGTCTAGTTTCCAGAGTAGAGAATGTTTGCATACACGTTTTAACAATTGACTAATTAAGTAATTTACTAGATCTGAAAACAATTTTCAGAGACCGTGAATTCGAACTAACTCGGGTGTTATCATGACGTTTTAATTGGAGAGTTTTAGCAGTAATTAAGATGATCATGGGAGACTGACAATTTGCAAGAAATGCGCTAAAATTCTCAGAAGCTTATTTTACTTATTTTTTCTCAAAAATCTAAATAGCTTTTAGACATGAAAACAATCGTGAGAGTACTACAATCCAGAACACCTGCCTTAACATTCACATTCAGCACTTGTTTTTCACAGCTGATCATAGTGTGATGAACATTTTAGCACTTGGCAACTTTTAGATATATACACGTACAAAGACTACCGCATCCGTGAAAGACTGACAATCAAAAGCAAGAAAACTACTGAATAAAGATTATAATTGGATCTTTTTTCTCCCCGTCTGTTTTCACTTTTACGATTTTAACTTGTCAGCAATCGCACCAGTAGTGTGAGCCTGGTAAATGGAAAACGCGTGATGACAAAACAAAGGGACGCTATCGCGGGGATTTTGCTACATTTTTGTTGATAACAGGGCTAAGTAAAGCAACGACTAACCCAATGTTTTTAAAACATTAAGACAAAGATATAAGGCGAATCGTTAAAAAAAGGGTCTCTACGTAGAGACCGGACGTTTCAGTTTCAATTTGACATCCTAATCTAAATACATAAGCCCTTACCAATCCCCTTTTACAGTAGTCTCCTCCGCAGCCGTTTTTTGGGATGTCAGGGGAAGCGTTGCGTGACATCCCAAAAAACGGCTGCGGAGAAGACTACTTTTACAGCTTCAGCGCACTTTTATAATTATTTCTCGCTTCTGTTGTTTAGTCAAGACTAAACTATATGAAAAGAAGTTTTCTAAGTTTGAACTTCTCGAAGTCTTGCTCACTAGTCTCGATACGGATAAGTCTAGGTTTCGATCGTCGCCGTTTTTGAGGGGCACAATATAAAATTAATTTGGATAACCTGGTTGGACCGTCACGTTTACGTTCATCAAAAGGAATGGAAATATTAGCAAGTAATGAAAATCTAAATATAAATAACGTCTTTTCGTAATATTGGCTTAAGATTTAAAAACGCTTTTTACAAGGCTAAAAAGTTAAAAGTTTAAAATAAAAACAGAATGCATGTGTTTTTGACTAGTTATAAGTGATCTTCCGAGTTCAGGGTGACTGGCTGTCCGCTACGTGTTTAATTATTTTATGTTTCCTGCATGATGGGAACAATTTCGCTACGTAAGAATGAACTTGTTTGTTCAAACTGGGGCTCAATTTTTGGATTATCAGTCCTTCAATGATGCTGCTCTTGTAAAAATATTGGGCCGTACAACAGCTTTCAACCAACTGAAAGAATCGGACGGGTTCACGTGAAAGTTACGGGAAGGTTCAGAGTTAGAGGGGTTTGAATGTTCATCAATTCGGGTCTTCTCACTGTCGAGGAAAGCCCCAATTAATTTCGACACTGCTTTTATTTATGATGACAAGTCCACTTACAGAGTCTATAAAAAATAAATTAGAAATAAAAAATGGAAAAGAACCCACTGGCTCTCTTCGCAGAGCTGTGGATCTCTTCCAATTTTGATAGTGACGAACGGCCTCTTCGAGGCTTTCTAAATGCGGGATACCCCAAGCGTTCTATTTGTCACACAGTGAACAGTTTTCTGGAAGATTCACCCGAAGATGACAATATTTTGATCCCGAATTTCTTTTTTTAAGAGCATGGGAAGGTTTTCATCCGAACTTCCATACTGCAACAAAATGAAAGGTTTTGCAAAACGTTTACCTTAGTGTAGAACCTAGCTCTTGTTCTAGGTTCATTGGCGTTCCTTTGGGAATCTGTTCTGTGTGCTGTATACTTTGTTTAATATTCTAGTTTTTAAATTTTCGAATGCACGCTGCAGTTTTTTACTTTTCACCGTTGGTCTCAACAAGAACACATCTAGAGTGTAGAAAACACTCAGAGCTGCCCTTTCGCGGCCGACAACGCCATTGAAGTTTGGAATTATTATGTTCATTGCGTTTCGCTTATAGTCGCTTTTCAGCAGTATATTTGTACCTTTTGTAAGTTAACATTTTTTTGTTGTTTCGCAGTTCAAACCTCTTCTCGTCTAGTCTCATCTTTACGTCAGTTTACCGTTTTATCAGGTGTGCCTATCTCGTTCATGAAACTTCATTTGTCGAGTGCCGTTGTTAAATTAAAGTTTGGAGTGTTTGAGATTCGTTGTTGTATGTAGCTCAAAAGGATTCGCCTTTGGCAGTACCACCAAGCTTCACGCAAGTTTCTTGTATCCCAATCTATTCATTCTGCTGCGAGAGACCATCAGGGTGCAAGATTTGCTCAAGTTAGGATTCAGTTGAAAAGATCTAATGGGAATTGTGATAATAATATCCTAGTCCATCAGTTCGAAGGAAACAAATGTTTTTTTCCAGTCAAGGCGGCGTGGCCGAGTGGTTTAGGGCGCTGGATTTGAAATCTGGAGGTCCCTGGTTCAAATCCTCCGCCCTACCGCTATCTGGATTTGGTCTCGGTAGTCCCGAGTTCAACTCCTCGACCGCGTTGTGTAAATAGCCAACTGGTCAGCCTCCAACCAGTTGGGATTCTTAATAGTTTATGCTATATTTGAAATATTTGTTTATTTATTGACAGTGTCCCCGATTAGCACATTAGTGCTAAATACATCGGCACTTAAATAAAGTGATTATTATTATTATTATTAAGTGATTATGACATGTTCTGAATATTTCATTGCTTTCTTTTCTCAAGTCTAAAGGGAAGGCGTTGAGTCACGGTTATGGTAGGGCCGGGTGAGAGTGGCCTAAGGGAGTCTAGTCACGGTTTAGCCGAATGTTTCACAGATCAATGACAACGCTTCCTTATTATTCTTGTTATTTTTTAATCACCGAGTCGCTAAAACATTTCTTAACCAAGCTCTAATGTGTTATCTTCAGCAAACAAAGTAGAAAAGTGGTACAGAATGTTCTAAAACTTCACTGGTTTGATCTTCATCTCAGCTCTCTTGGCGGAGTACTTATGTCCTTTCCAGTGATACCAGTTGACACCATCAGCATATGATGAGTGCGCGCCATGATGATAGACACCGTTCAGGTTGGAAGCATGACAGCTGGTGTACCACCAGGCTCCTTTGAAGCTCACAGCGCAGTTACTGCCCGAGCTGCTGTCATTATCCTGATCTTTGGTGGTAAAGGAGTAGCCACGATGACCAGAAAGCGAATCTCCCGCTGTCCCTGGAAACAAAATATGAGAATATGAGAATATGATCAAAATGCCAAAAGATCATACAGATATGTCAGATTCTCATAGGCGATAATTTAAAACAGTTAAGCCGTTTGCTATTTTCAATACCCTCCGGCACAGAGCTTCCCTTTTCTCGCAGGATAGTTTTCAAGGAGAAAGATAAAGGAAAAGCGGGTTAAAATTAAATATTAGCATTCAAAAAACAAACAAACGGAGGTCAATTTGTACTAAAATGTAAAGTTATTTACCTGTGTAAGTACCGATGCTGAGCTGGTACTTAGTCCTCTCGCTCGTAACTGCAAACATGTCGTACTCGGCGTAAGCAGTTTTGCCTGTCGTGTCTTCCAGATCTACTCGAAGTCTGTTCTTTGTTCTCGTCAAACGGTTTATCTTGTCCAGTCCCAGCCAAAACTCGCCATTCAGATTACCGAAGCCATTCTTGTAGTCAGCCCAGCCACGGTAGAAATTAACGGAGCCGTCTATTCTCTTCTGGAACACTGTCCACCCACCACCGTCTGTTGCTTGGTCACAGAAAACATCAAAGGCACCTGAACCATCAGGGTCGATTGTATAAACACCGCTGATTCTTTGGCCGGATTTGTACAACTCAGCACAGTTCTTCGAAGCTGGTTAACAACAACAAGAAAATTACAGTTAAAACATCAACCTGGAACGTATAACGACGGTAAAAAAAAAAAAAAAAAAAAAAATTGGAGACAGTGCGCGACGCAATGAGTATCTGAAAAATTTGCTCGACTTGACTGTTGACTCGAATTTCGTGCCTGAGAACTGGTGCACATACCAAACGTTAAGTGAACTTAATAAAACAAAAATGGAGGAATCTTCGGGTCTGGAAATGTTAACAGCTAATTGAGACCGAACTCCGCGCTTTCTCGTTGGTCGTTCTGCTCCTCTGTATGTGAAAGGATTTATAAACCAAGAGAGAGCACACAAAAAAACGTATAATTTACCTTTCGTAGCGTTCTTTTTTTCTTTGATAATATCGATGTCCTTCTGCATGTGAGCGAGTTGTTTCGTCACTGCTTGCAACATATTTTCAATCTTCTCGTTGGGGGCTTCGTAGAAGTACACGTTGTTACATTTCTTTGTCTCCGCGAGACCGGACTGGTTCACACTAGTACCCATCTGACTCGTTGCTGGTTTGGCTAATGCTTGACTTGCGAACAACGTCAAGAGCAGAAATCTGCCGAGGAAACCCAACGAAACACAAGTCATGGCGCAAGTTTTAGAAATATTGTCACGGACAGGTAAACCCGTTTCTCGACAGTGACTTATCTGGTTTTATGGAGCAAGATGTTTACGTTACGCAGCCTGGGTTGACCTTAGCTCGGTACAAGATGCTTTTTCTTGTTCCCGATTCTTTGTGCAATCATGACAGTTGAAAAAGTGATTAAGGCTCTGAAAGCAGTTCTGTAAACAAAAGGACATTGAGCGTAACTTTTTTTAACCTTGTTTTTTATTGACACCGACATTTCATTCAGGGCGAACATATGATTTTAAGAAATGACACCCAGATTAATAGGCTTTTGGTTTCACCTTATGTATCGCTGTTCTATTCAACCAACAGTGTTTAGCCTAAATAAAATATTCTCTAGGGTGGAAGATTCAACCGATGAGAGTCTGTCGAAGACCTTGAAAATTTTACATCTTATTATGGCAACTACATTGTTGACTCAGAATAGGAAAGCCGCCTTTTTAGTGGCGCACTTCGGCAGTTACGGCACTGCATGCAGTATTTGGTACAAGTAAACTAGTATAGTATTAGAATCAGTTCTGTGGTAGCTAAAACATGATAAAATAATATACCCATGCAGTAGAAGCCGAAAATGTTTTGACGGCTTTAGATCTTTGAAGCTCAAGATCGCGATAAAGATTTTCAATTCATTGGAGTTTGAGTAATGTAAACAGCATCAAAGGTTTCAGTTATTCTTCTAAATATAGCAAAGTAATTTTTAATAGCGAGAATATGGGTCAGTTCACCGAAACTTGTAATAGTGTTTATGTGTATTCAAACCACCACATTCATGGTCACCACTAAACATTTCCGGCCTTAAATTATCATTCTGTACCAAACTAGAAACTGTAAAGAGGCATAGTTTTCAAAAACTGTACACAACCAAGTGACAAGTCATCGAATCCCAAGTTATTAATCGGAAATCGAATGTCAGACATTTTAACTCTAAATTGAACTTGTATAGTCACTGATTACCTAATCTGTCCTAGTTTACCTTGTTTCAGGCGTATATTATGAAAGAACTAATGGAAGCTTTTCCAACTCGGTGCAATGATTCGAAGAACGCGCATGGCTCTACAAACATTTTGCAAATTGCTTAGAAAATACATGTGTAGCAATCAAAGCGACAATTATCAAATTGATTTGATTAGGCTGTGTTAGGTAGCTTTAGATTATAGAGTCTTTTTTGCCTTGCGTCTGTTGAGTGGTACAGATTATGCATCACAACACAGATTAGACTTTGGAAAGACTCCGTGTCTGTTAGTCCGTTCGGTTGGTCAGTCTCGTGAGCGCGAATGACTTGGTGAACTCAGTTTTCTTGTCAGTTATCTACTGACTTGATCTATTCACATCCATCAATCGCTAACATCTTATTAAAGCCTGGAAAATGAACTTACCTTTAGCTAACCAGGACATCATTTTTACGCGTCACTGCCTGAGGCCCATGCTAAAAAAGCACTGGCCCAATGTACATCATTTGGGATGCAGACGCCATGTCAGTGGAAAAGTGATGTTAACATTTCTTTGTGGTTTTAATGCTAATGCAACGGAACATCAGCCTGGTGCAAAGAGTGCTGGATGTTTAATCAGAGAAAATTAATCCTTCATCGAACTCAGCGATGCTGAGAAATAGCCAATGCGAAGACTTTTCTTTCGAATTTTAATATAAACGGCTCGATCGAGGGCGGCATATAGTTTGTATATTTAATTAATTGTATTTGATTTATTTAGAGCCGATGACGACAACAACTCTTTGTGAAAAAAAAATTATATTCGTTTATTCACAGATCTTCTACTGACAAGCTTGGCTCCAAAAATAGAATAGGCAGCGAAAAAGAACAGTGCTAGTAAACAGCCATTTAACCACATATCACGTGTCAATTTGCTTCAAGCAGCACTTTCAGCCAGTTTTCCAATGTTAGGAAAATAATTAAGAGATAGACAAAATTTGATCTGGTGGTATGTATAGACTATAATATATAAAAGTTCTTCAAATATTTAAACGTTTATTATCATTTCCTTTCGCGTCCTTTTCTAGCTGTAAAGAGGCAAAAAGCTCCATGCATATCCTTTTATTTAACCACTGAACAGTGAAGATGTGGTTAGCTTGGGCTCTTCTTGATGTCTCCACATTTGCTTTCAGTTTATTCAGTCTAACGAATACCAAAAAGACTGCGCGTAAAACTTTGCTTGTCCATTGGTACAGAGCTGGTCTCTAAGGAGGACACAAGCATCATTTCAGCGGACTTTTTTTTAATTCCATGGGCTAAAATTGCCTCTCCCATTCGCATGTGCTATGGAAATGCTGTAACACGGGAGTTTTGCACATGTCTGACATGTGTGTTATTTGTCTCATAGTTTCCTCCTAGGCCCTGTCATCAGTTTCTCCCCTTTCTTTTTGTATGTCTGTATCTTTTGCCTTCAATTCATGTGCGGCGAATAAAACAAATTCATCCCAAACTCAAGATACTCAAAAGGTCTTCCTTTAACCTTTGAGCTCAATCTGTGGAAGCCTGTTTCATAGCAGGGAAACATGACAGTTGTATTCAAACGTGCACGACTATCCGGCGCATCTCATAGAGGTAGCCATGCAGGCTATTGTGAGACATAAATTGTCTGCTCTTTTGTGATGCATGATACATGTTACTAGTTTGTACCCTGATCTTCTCATTTTACCGCAGTAAGAGGAGGACATCTGGGAAAGCTAGAGGGTTATTATCCTGAATGAAAATAATCAGAAATATATCCATTTGTTGCAAGTTAAAAATTGCACTCAGGATCAGGAATCATTTACTTTAGTCCAATGCCCTTCCCTGACCTAAAGGGAGAGGACTAAGATAAATCACTGTAATGTTGCATCTCTCTATATATTTTTAACCTTTGATTATGAATTTGTTTGATTGAAATATTATACCATCAAATGTAACAGAGCGGCCGTTATTTATTCATCAGAACAGAAGTGCTGAAAATGCTGAAAACCGTTGTGAGCCACCTTAAGACCGAACGATTAAAACTTTAATTATTTGTCAATGGCTTTTTCAGTTATATACCGCTCGTGGTCTACACTCTGACTAAGTTTTATCTTGCATTTCAATCTTTTCATTCTGCTGCGAGAGAACAACAAGATGCAAGAGTAACTCAAACTAGGATTTAAATGAGAGGCTCTTGATCTTATACAGTTTGGGGTACAAAATCTATTATTACAAGACTAAGTTAGTTCAGAGGGTCAATATCTAAAATCAGCCAATCAAATTACTCCATTGCTGGTCCAATATTCTCTAAATATTGGAAGGGCACTGTCCCGAATGATTCTGCACTATCATTCTTGAAGATTTTTTGGTAGTTTTTTTCCAGTCCGTGATCATGGCATCTTTCCTAAACGTTTTCAGTCGAATAACAAATCTATTATATCTATAACCAAGAGATTACCAAGGTAAGATAGTGAATTCCCATATAGGCCTTATACCAAAGGTAGTCCCTTAGACATGGTATCCAGCCCTTCCGAGGATGTTAATCGCGCGACGCGTGTACAACCCAAGCGACGTTCTCGCAACTAGCCTGGAAGAAATGGCGGGAAATGTGGCGAAAAGTCATTTTAAATGTTTTGATTTTCAAAAGATGTTTCATAGCGCAGATGTTTTCTGCACTCTCAGTCCTCTTTTTGTTTGGCTGGGCTTTCGTTTGCTTTGTGTTTATTTTGCTATTCATGCTTTTGCTGTTCATTTAATTTGCATTGGTTTTTGGGAGTTTAAATTAAGCAAACCACAACGGCAACGGCAACGAGCACCGTGGCTGTGTACGCGTGCGTCATAATTATTTATTCATTTCTTTGCCGTGCTTTACAAAGCAACGACATGAAAAGGCCACCGTCTGAGTATTCGAGAGAACGTGAACTGACTGATTGATAATCGACCCTCGGTCTTTTCGTACGGGCCTTGCTGCGCTGGGTCCGCATTGTCAAGATCTTGGGCCAATATTCTTTCGGTAGGGTCCTCAACCTTGGCTAATAAGATACTGTATGAACTCCACTACCGCGAAGGAAACTCCAGAAACTGATAGTTATATTTAAGTCTGTGCTCTTAGGAACAGTTGATTGTAATCTTTCTGAATAGTTAGGTTCTTTTCTCTAGAGACACAGAGATGGATCACTGTAATGAAAAGGTGGGGGATGAGGGGAGAGGGGATCAGTGTAGGAGTGTCTACTGGTCAAGATATTTTACAGATCAATGACAACGCTTCTCATAATTTTCGCGTTATTAGTCATTTAATCACTCAGTCACTGCAACATATTTGCTAACCAAGTTCGCATTTCTATATGTCAGCCAACAAAGTAGAACAGTGGTACAGAATGTTCTAAAATTTCACTGGTTTGATCTTCATCTCAGCTCTCTTGGCGGAGTAGTGATGCCCTTTCCAGGCATACCAGTTGACACCATCAGCATAAGATGAGTGCGCGCCATGATGATAGACACCATTCAGGTTGGAAGCGTGACAGCTGGTGTACCACCAGGCTCCTTTGAAGCTCACAGCACAGTTACTGCCCGAGCTGCTGTCATTATCGTGATCTCTGGTGGTAAAGGGGTAACCACGATGATCAGAAAGTGAATCTCCTGCTGTCCCTGAAAACAAAACATGAGTATATGATTATGTGATCAAAATCTGATATATCAGATTTCCATAGGGTGTTCATTATAAACATTATTTAAGCTGTTTCATAACCATGATCATTTTAATGAGTTTTCAAATATCCTGCGAGACAGAAGTTTTTATTTCGCAAGGTAGTTTTCAAAATGGGAAAATGGGTAAAACTGGACTAGAATTTATTATGTACATTAAGAAAGAAGCAGGGAAAAAAAAAAAAAAAACAGACCAAAGACGAAAAGTTCCACAAAAATGTAAATTAACCTGCCATAGTCCTCTCGCGAGGATAGGATTATGTTTCAAATGGGATCGAGGACAATGGAAGAGCTTTCTCAAGTCATTACTTTTGACCACAGTCCAAGTTATTAAAAACAAGAAGAAAAATCAAATAATCAAAAAAAAAATTTCTCAGGTAAAATTCATCATATAGTCTCTAATAAAAAAAAGCGTTAAAATTTGGACCTGAGTAAGTTCCGATGCTGAGCTGGTACTTAGCCCTCTCGCTCGTAACTGCAAACATGTCGTACTCGGCGTAAGCAGTTTTGCCTGTCGTGTCTTCCAGATCTACTCGAAGTCTGTTCTTTGTGTTCGTCAAGCGATGTATCTTGTCCAGCCCCAGCCAAAACTCGCCATTCAGGTTACCGAAGCCATTCTTGTAGTCGGCCCAGCCGCGGTAGAAATTAACGGAGCCGTATATTCTCCTCTGGAACACTGTCCACCCACCACCGTCTGTTGCTTGGTCACAGAACACATCAAAGGCACCTGAACCATCAGGGTCGATTGTATAAACACCGCTGAGTCTCTCAACCGATTTGAACAGCTCCGCACAGTTCTTAGCTGTTAAACAACAACAACAAAAATATTATTTTAAAACCTCACCCCAAGCGGGAAAAGATCATCTTATGCTCTGAATCCAAAATTGTCGGTGACAATTCTGGATGCAGAGGAAGACGCGATGACGAATTTTCAAAATTACTCGACTTGAAAGTGACTGTTACTGCTGAATCTCTCTCTGAGGAAAGAAACCTAAAAACCAAAAACAAGCGCTATAAGCCAAAATTTTGCCACCCAAGACAAAACTCTGCGTTTTCTCGTTGGCCGAGCACTCTCCTGCTAAGTAAGAGGATTTTTACACTCAGTTTAAAGAATTCTTCAAAGCGCACAGAAAACCTTACGTTTTACCTTTCGTAGCGTTCTTTTTGTCTTTGATAATATCGATGTCATTTTGCATGTGAGCGAGTTGTTTCTTCACTTCTTGCAGCATACTTTCAATCTTCTTGTTCGGGGCTTCGTAGAAGTACACGTTGTTACATTTCTTTGTGTTCACGAGACCAGACTGGTTCGCATTGGTTCTCGTTGCTGGCTTAGCTGAAGTTTGACTAGTAACAAACAACGTCAGGAACAGAAAACTGTCGAGAAAACCCAACGAAAAGCAATTCATTGTGCGGATTTGAACGATCTGTCAGCTTACTGTTGCAATAGTTTCACGAACAGGTGAATTAAACCGTTCCTCTATAGTGACTTCTCTGTTTTTATGGAACAAGATGTTTACGTCACGCCGTTGACCTTAGTTCGCCGGTGCAAGACGCTTTTTCATGTTCTCGAATCTTTGTGCAGTGTCGACAGTTGAGCAAGAGATAACGATAAAGCAACTCTCCACAAACAAATGGACAAAACATGAATCTTGTTTAACTTTTTTTTAAAAGTAGTTCATAGAACAGAGCGAACAAAATCACGTCTTAAAAAGTTCCAATAATTACTTAAAAATTAACAAATTACTAGTTATTATTCAGAACCTATTTGGTTTGGTCAAATTTAAATATCTTTTTCAGAAAAGACACCGATTGAAAAGCTTTTCATTTTCACCTTATGCATCGCCCTCTGTTCCACAAACATCGATTGCTCTAAATTAAATATATCCTTGGCTAAAAGGTGCAAAAGCGCTTTAAAAAACAGTCGGTCGAAAGTGGCACTGAACATTGTGCAGTTTCCTAGTTTGACAAGTATTGACATACACTAGAACAAATAAGGGACCTCAAAAGTAATCAAGCGCGCGGTACGTCTGTAAGCCGCTAGCGCTATGGGAATCGACGACAACGACAACATGGCAAAAATTATAACTTATACAGTAATTATCGTAGAATAAATTTTTCGTACGACCCTAGGTCCGTGAAACGATCGCTAGTGAGAAAGATTTCCATTTTAATTGAATACTGTAGATATCATTAAAGCGAGGATTGCTTATTCATTATTTTCTTTCATTCTTTTACAACAAACTGATTTTCCGTTAGAATAATTCTGGTTGAATATTTAATATAGATGATTCACCTAAACTTGTAAAGTGTGTATCTGGATTTCAACCACCACATTCATGATCAATTCCCGGCCTTAAATTATCATTCTAGAAACTAAAAAGAGGATAGTGTCTCGAGAAACTATGCAAAACAAGCAGACACGTCACCCTGAACTCGTCCCCTTTTCGTGTTTCGAATACATAATCAAAGTTATTATTAGACAAGTTTTGTCTTTAGCAGTTAGGCATGGAAATCGAGTTTCACGCTTTTCAACACTATTGATCTTGTACACTACAGGTACTGGCTGCCTAATCTGCCTTAGTTTACGATGTATTTTATTGTAGGGGTATAGAATAAAGTCGATTTTTTCCGCTGTGAAAGGAAATGCAGTAGATTTTCTGAACGCTGACTGTCGACTGAGCATATTAATTGTAGATTTAATTCATGTTTGAGTTATTGAGAGCAAATGACGACATCAGTTTTTCACGAATAACGTATATATATTTCCGGTTTTTTTTTTTTTTTTACAGATCTTTTACTTATAAGTTTCGCTTAAAAAATCAGTAGAATAGGCAGCGAACAAAAACAGTGCTGATAAACAGCCATTTAACTAAATATCACATATTTGCAGCAGTTTTCCCATGTCAGGATAGTAAATAAACAAAAGATAGACAATATTTGATCATACTGATTCACTGCCTTTTCTAGGCATAAAATAGCAAAAAGTTCCATGCAAAAACTTACATTTAACCATTGAACAGTGATGATGTCGTTAGCTTAGGCTCTTGATGTCTCCACATTTAACTCTCCGTCATACAGAAGAAATCTACTAATGACTGTGCATACAGTTCAACTCATGACTTTGCCCCATCGACGTCACACTTTCTTGTTCATCAGTACAGAGCTGACCTCTAATGAAGACACAGGCATAATTTCAGCAGCCTGAGACTGTTTGAAACTTCACGGGCTAAAATTATCCTTGTCTACTGCTGAGAAAATGAAGAGAGACAAGCCTGTATTTCAACAGCGTCAAGCCATATAGCATTTAAATGTCATACCCATCGGAAAAACAAGATTATCATCGATTTAGTGGCGTGACGCGCGAAAAGCCTGCGTGTTCAGATACATGTGTTAGGGGAAGAGATCTTCGTAACCGCTTACGATTACCATTAAAGCTTTCGAAGATTCATCGAAACTCGCCTTGTTTTTATCGAGCCGTTCATAGCCCTTCAGCTGTGTCCATCGGATATCTGTGAATTCGACTGGCTCTCTCGTCGTTTTCATGTTGATTAGATTAGATCATTTAGATTCCATGTTGCCTTGCGTCTGTTCAGTAATAGATCACAGATGACGTTAAGGTTACCGTGTACCTTCAAGGGAGTCTCGCGTCTGAGCGATGCAGCGCATCCGGTTTAAGAGGCCCTGCGCCTAAGAAACGACCGATGATTTCCGGCTAAAAAATAAAATCGGCCGATTTTTATCTCCCAAGCAGAGGTTACCGAATACTATTTAAAAATGAATTTCTTTTGTTTCAGTTTCGCTTTAAACCAAAAATATTGAGCCGCAAACTTTTTCCGTCTGATAGCAGCAAAATCAGGCCGAAAATAAGCCCCCGCAAAAAACTGTTCAGAAATTACTATCGCAACACAAGATAATGAGAAAACTACACAGTGTTGAAGTAAAAGGCCTTTTAATGCAATATCATTCGATAAACATCAAAAAACTGCCGAAGCGATTAACAAATAAAGTTTCAAATATTGCATACTAAATTAGATGGAGCGTTGGAACTGATTTTAAAATAATTATTTCTCAAAAGTTCAACGCTTTTGAAAGCAATCACAGTGATGAATCAGACATTGGAGGGATATACATCACGTTTCTGGAAAAACATTTTTCGGCCAAAGTATATTGACTTTGTACAAAGCGTTCACAGTTACCGTGTTTACCGTTATCCTGCTACTTCGGCGAAACACTTCTATTTGCCAATACGGCTGTGGATAGCGTGGTAAACGCCACTTTAAACCTTCCTAGGGATTCAAAGACCATCCTAAGTAGAAGGACGTAGAATTAAAAGAGAAAGGAAGATGAAAAATACGCAGAAAAAGAAAATAAAAACTCGAAATTACCATCTGCTAACGAAAGTTGAATCTGGAAAATATCGTGGCGTGATTGCTTTCAAAAGCGTTGAACTTTTGAGGAATAATTATTTTAAAATCAGCTCCAACGCTCCATCTAATTTAGTATGCATTATTTGAAACTTTATTTTTTTAATCGCTTCGGCAGTTTTTTGATGTTTATCGAATGATATTGCATTAAAAGGCCTTTTTCTTCAACACTGTGTAGTTTTCTCATTATTTTGCGTTGCGATAGTAATTTCTGAACAGTTTTTTGCGGAGGCTTATTTTCGGCCTGATTTTGCTGCTATCAGACGGAAAAAGTTTGTGGCTCGATATTTTTGGTTTAAAGCGAAACTGAAACAAAAGAAATTCATTTTTAAATAGTATTCGGTAACCTCTGCTTGGGAGATAAAAATCGGCCGATTATATTTTTTAGCCGGAAATCATCGGTCGTTTCTTAGGCGCAGGGCCTCTTAAGCGGTAGATACCTAAACCCCTATATCAAATTAAAGCTTATAGAGCTGGCTATCAAACTATACCAAGAATTTTGAAATGAAATAAATTGCCGAGTTTTTTCAGGACCACTAAATGCGAGCGCCCTAATCACCTTTTGGAAGCTACAAGTCAAAGCGAATTTTGTTTTCCGCCAATTTATTTTTTTCCCCAGTCTAAGGACAAAAAGCGCTAAAAAAAGCGTGTGTGCGTTTTGCCATATTCAACTGCAGCAAAAAGTTACAGAACATTTTCGAAATAGGATTTAAAAAATGTGAAGTGATCGTACAAAAATCGCTCTCGGAGAAAAAACATTTCGAAATGAATAATTCGCAGACACTTTTTTGTTTATTATATGTTAATCTAGCTACTCTCCAAATTTGAGGGCAATCGAAGAAGTTCCCTTTGAGTTGTAACTATTTAAAGTGTCTGCTTCAAGCGAAAAAAATTATTGGAGAACACAGCGCTAAGAAAAATCTCTTGCTTCGCAAACAAACTCCACCCACAAACGCCTTCAACTGGGTTCTCAGATCACTGAGCCAATCAGCGTTTGGAAAGTTTTTTTTCTCGCAGTGAAATTTACGCGCAAATCTCCAAAACACCCTTGTGTTTGCGCTCAAGGCGGAGAGATAAATCTTTTGTGGCTCGGTTTTTCTTGAAGCTGATCTGGCAAAATGGGGAAGACGAAAAAGAATACGAACGCTAGAGTGGCTAGGCGAACAACAACAACAACAACAAAAAACAAAAGAAAGCGCGGCGGAGCAAATGTGCATGGATAATATTCCAATGGATCTTCATGAGTCCGACGATTCATCGGTATCGGACTCAACAGAAGAGTCACTGTAAAGATCGCTGTTATCGCTGTCAAGTTCCCAAATTTTTACAGAACCCGTTTCTCTTCTCTTGACTCGGTCTTTTTGCCCGCTTGATACGATAGCCATAGCTTCATCCGCGAGGCCAATTTTCGCTTCTTCACTGCGAGATGTATTTTCATTGATTCATAGGAATCCAACTTATAATCTTCAGTAAAACTTATGGTGGGCGTTCATTTCCTAAAAACTTGCTTTGGACATAGACATAGACATACTTTATTTATTTAACGTGGACAAGTACACACTTAGCTGTTCGCTAGTTTCCAGGTGTTCCACGATTTAAATTAAGTAATGTACAACATTATACGAGCTTAAAAAAAGGTATTTACATCAAGCTAATTTAAAGATCACTACAAAAAAACAAAAAAAAACAAAAAAAAAAACCGAGCTAAAAGCGATAAAATATAATCAAAGTGTATTAAACATGAAAATCAGTTTGCCGAATTCTTTGCTGTTTTCGCTTTTTCGAACTGGTCCACGGAGTTTTCCGTGGTCCATGTTTACTAATAACTTAATAGAATTACACCTAAAACGAAAAATGCTTGGATTAACAATGCTGATCAACTGAGTAGAGGTGAGTAGCCAGCCAATTCGTGGTATCTCAGGGTGGTATCCATATAGGTAATATTCCCGCGAAAGTCGTCTCGGTTGATTGCATACGCGTTATAGAGCTGTCGATCAAGAGGGAACTTTTACTTCCGGCCATAACGTAAAACCTTCATTTCTCCGCCAATATTTAGTTTTTTTTCAATTTTTTTTTTCAGAGATTAGTGATTACTCTTCGACCATTACTTTGACCCAAAAATCCAAATTTGAAGAAAATTGCCGATCTGAAGGTATACGGTAACCTTAAAATGTAGTAAAAACAAAACAATGGCATACGACCCTTTAGGTGAGTGTGCCACTGATGGTCAGTTACCACATTTTGACGTCGTCTGTGATCTATTACCTTGAAACAATTAGATACCACTCGCCTTAGTTTTCAAGGAACCATAGTTTTGATCATCAAAATGTAAATTGTCATTGCTCGCACTATCGTTCTGTGTTTCTATTTCGTTAGTAAGTTAAATAGACTGAATTCAGCTTTTAGGGAGCGCTTTCTTGTCCTCAAGAACCTTTAATTAGTTTCTGGCGTTTTGTTGCTACTTTTGATGGAACAAGCAACCTCAAGCAATTTCCTACAGCCAAAGCATAATTGTAGAAAATTTTCAGGTTTACAGACAAAAATGAATGCTACTTTCAGTTTGTAAACCTAGAAAGGCATAAATTGAACCAACGTGTATCTCTCATTTATACGAAGGGTTCTCAATTTCTCCAGCTGTTAAAAAACAGAGCGATCGTTCCACCTTACTACCAAGTTTTTTTTGAATTTCAGTTGAACTATGGAAACTCTAGAAGATCGCTCACATTCAACTTGTTTATCCCTTGTGAAACAATTGAAATAAACACACGTAATGTATATTCAGCAATTGAAATGACATACTTTATTTATGTAGCTTTGGCTACATCCTCGAGTTACATTAGTTCTTACCCCTTCAAAAAAGTTATCCATTTAGCTAGTGTAGTTTTTAAGTTACACTATTGCCAACAATATATAAAATAGAGCTGTCAATCTCCCACGTGCTGAGTAAAATATCGAAGAATCTCTTAGCTGGGCGCCTCCCTACACCTTTAAACGAATAAATCACCTCGCTAGTTTAGTGTTAAGCTAAAGTATGGTTTACAATATGTAAATTAAAGCTTAAGGTTACAGTATACCTTCAGGGGTGTCTCGCGCGCAAGCGATGTAGCGCGTGCAGTTTAAGCTGTAGATACCTAAACCCCTATATCAAATTAAAGCTTATGGAGCTGGCTATCAAACTATACCAAGAATTTTGAAAGAAAATGAATTGTCGAATTTTTCACGACCACTAAATGCGAGCGCCCGAATAACCTTTCGAAAGCTACAAGTCAAAGCGAATTTCGTTTTTCGCCAATTTAATTTTTTCCTCGGTTTCAGGGCCCAAAGCGCTTAAAAAACGTGTCTGCGTTTTGGCATATTCAATTGCAGTAAAAAGTTACAGAACATTTTCGAAATAGGATTAAAGAAATGTGGAGTGATCGTACAAAAATCGCTCTCGAAGAAAAAGTATCTCGAAATTAACAATTCCCAGACACGCTTTTGTAGTTTATATGTTAAACTAGCCACTGTCCAAATTTAAGAGCAATTGAACAAAATCCCTTTGAGTTATAACTCTTTAAAGTGTCTGCTTCAAGTGAAAAAATTTAATCGAGAAAACAGCGCTAAGAAAAATTTTATGCTTCGCAAACAAACTCCGCCCACAAACGCCTTCAACTGGGTTCTCAGATAACTAAGCCAATCAGTGCAGGGAAACTTTACTACCGTTAACCTCCTGGTGAAATTTACGCGCGAATCTCTAAAAAACTCTTGTGTTTAGCAATGCGCTCAAGGAACCGAAGGCACAGAGATAATTTTTCTGTAGCTCGGTTTTTCTTGAAGCTGGTCTGGCAAAATGGGGAAGACTAAAAAGGATACGAACGCTAGAGTGGCTGAGCGAAGGAAACAAACAAAAGAAAGCGCAGAGAGCAACTGTGTGTGGGCAACTGTGCATGGATAATATTTCAAATGGTCTCAATGAGTCCGACGATTCGTCGATATCGAACTCAGCATCCCTGTTATTGCTGTCAAGTTCCGAAATTTTTACAGAACCTTTCTTTTCTCTTACCACGAATATTTGCCCGCCTTATATGATAACTATAGCTTCATCCGCGTGGCGAACTATCGCTTCTTTACTCATTGATGTATTTTCATTCGTTCTTCGCTGTTTTCGCTTTTTCGAACTGGTCCATGGTTTAAACGTGGTCTATGTTTACTTTTAACTTAATAGAGACACGCCTAATATCAAAAATGCTGGGTAGTCAGAACAACAATGCTGATCAACTGAGTAGTCAATTCGTGATATCCATATAGGTAATTCCCGCGAAAATCGTCTCGGTTGATTGCATACGCGCTATAGGGCTGTTAATCAAGAGGTAAACTTTTACTTCCGGTGAAAACGTAAAACCGCCATTTCTCCGCCAATATTTAGCCTTTTTCAAATTTTTTTTTCAGAAATTAGAGATTATTCTTCGACCACCATTTTGACCCAAGAATCCAAATTTGAAGAAAATTGCCGACCCGAAGGTATACTGTAACCTTAAGTCTATTTATGATCTATCAATTCCCTGCATGCTGCTTAAAATATGGAAGAGTTTCCTCAGTAAGAGCAGGTAACTTTGCCTGTCAGGATCAGATGCTAACTTGCTGGAGAGCTGCCTGTTAAAAGCAAATATAAAAGGTTGTTTTTCGTTGAATATATACCTGTGGTGATAGGAGTAACATTGATTATTCAAATTTCGAAAACGAAAAAACTTAAAAGGGAGAAAAGGGGAAAAGGACAAAAAGGATAATTGTGTCATTTTCGAAATAAATATTTCCCCCTTTTTTAACTTTGGTAGTTTCATTTTTCGAAAATATCATCTATTTTCAGTGTCACGTGCCTTGTTCAACTGGGGATGCAAACTTACGTTTATCCGTAACATCTGTTAGGTGAGTAAGTGAAACGAGTCCGTCATAACATTTGCACCTTGACAAAATTTCCACAGTCATGCAAATTTGTGAAATCCGTCAATATCGTCAACAAAAATTTCTGTCCAATCTGCTTTTTTCGTTACCGCATGAATTTCTGGAGATATCTCCATATATCGAGAAATGGATCGTTTACTCTGGCCGGTACCTAATTATTGTGGAGGCGTGGTGGCCTCATGATTAGTGCACTCATCTCCGGATCGAGCGGTCCGTGTTCGAGCCCTGAAATGTCCCGGGGACATTGCGTTGTGTTATTGTGCAGGACCAGGAGCCATAATCGGGGACGGAGACCGTAAGCGCGCGCCATTTCAAGTATTGGGGTTGTCCCCATGATATGGGACAATAATTATATTTTTAGAACAAATTGCGCCATCACCTGCGGCACACGCGCGTGCATGCTGCGAGGATTATTGCGGATGTCGCGCGGGGGAAATGGCGTCCGAAATTCCCGAAATGTTTCATGTTTTTGCCCGGCACAACTCAGCGCGGTTACGTCTGTTGGAGTTTTGCTTAAGTATTTTAGTCGTAAGCTGCTCCAGTTTGAGTGAAGTAAGACAGTGTCGAATTTAGGTATGTTCCGCTGTAAGCTTATATATATCGCTGACCAAGTTGTGTTCCGACTGATGCTTCTTTTACATGAGCTGTACATTACTCCACTTTAAATTTCACATATGTTGAAGATTAACAGCTTTTCCATTACACAGCAAAAGACTAGCTGGATATATTTAGACATAGCAGAGCTTCAGGACTTCACAGTTTCATAGCTCCTCTTGCCACACGCTTGCGAGGAATTTCTCAGTCTATCGCGACCGAAAAGTAAAAGAAAATAATTGCTAGTTTGAGTTTCGCTTGAATTGTAAGCAACGCTTGATGTTTCATCGAGGCTTAATAACTTTACGTCCGTTGATACTGCTCAGTTTTATTCGTGTAAAAATCCAGTAAATTCTCTGTTGTCGATGAATGAGAGCGCCCGCCGATGCGTGTTTTGTACAGTAAGTAAACATGACAAGTTGTACTTCCGCCGCACTTTCGTGTGAAAGCGTACATCGAACTCAAACAATAGCTCTATAGTTTTTAAATATGTTTAAGATTGATAAATGTTTGAGAAGATATTAAAAGCTAAGCTGAAAATATGTGAATAAAGCAGAAACAATCAGCAAAGTTACGATGACGCTTTCTTTAATCAACTTGGAATAACGATTTCGATTTAGTCGATCGAGTTATAAAAACTCCTTGTCTATTTTCATTTTCTCAGTGTAAAACTTCACTATACTTATGTTGAAGAAACACACATGATGTTAGTAGCCTTTTTTGCATTCGTGAAATTTGTTGCAGCATCTCAACACAAAAGATAACGAAAGAAATCTTTGTCAAGATTTGTTGACAGTTGAAAACACCGACTCGGACTTGAAAGTGCAACGAGCTGCACTATGCAAATGAGCTAATTGTACGCGTCCGATTTTTTTTTCAAAAACCTTTGCAAACTCACCAAACAAGCAGAGACAATAAGAAACGATCAAAACAGGTTTTGGTTATGATTAAACATTGTCTGAGAAACTCACAAATTAACTCGATACCAGAGTAGAGAGTTTTCTTGCTACATTCTTAAGCATACGCGTGAGCTTACAACTAGCGTGAGCAGATCTTATTATTCATTCCCAGCGCGAGATTGAAGTCTTGTTTTCGACCCTGAAAAACCCACCTTTTCCGTTAGCTCAGAGCATTAAACTACATATAAGCGCCCTGGTTCGTATTCCCTGCCTTATTCCCTGCCATCGCTGTGAAAAATACGCAAGAGAATCTCTAACTCTCACCATTTGATCACGCAACGTGACAAAATCCACGCGAGAGCCCCTGACATGTGCGTGAATACGCGCGGATATATGACGTCAAAATGGCGCAATTTGTTCTAAAAATAGAAAAATTGTCCCATATCATAGGTGCGCGCGGATCCCAAGACTTACGGTCTCCGTCCCCGATTATGGCTCCTGGCAGGACACTTTACTCTCACAGTGCCTCTCCCCATCCAAGTGTATAAATGGTGGGTGGAGAGAGGCACTGTGACAGCAAAGTGTCTTGCGCTGGGGGTAACCCTGCAAAGTGTCTCGCAGTGTTACCCCCAGTGAGTGCCTGTGGGGGTAACCTTGCAATGGACTAGCTTCCCATCCAGGGGGTAGACGAAATACTCCTAGTCTCTTCATGTTACGGAAACCAGGATAAACTCCGGCCTGATGGGCCACTTGGCTCGTACGCAGACTTTACCTACCTAATCAATGCAGTTGTACGTGACCTTCAGATATTTGTATGTTCCATGACAGGGATCACCAAATACTGAGTTGCTTGCTTCCAAGGTACAGCTGCTCCGATAGTTGCATTTGCTGTGCACAATACTAAGAGAATTGCCAGCATGACAACTGGTTGTGTAAATTTCCGAATGAGAGCAGGTGCTGCGGTCATGTCTGCCATAGGAAGCGTCTACCACACTGATTCGCTTTCCATGGCAATTGATGGTGTTTCTGTCCCCTTCACAAATGGTTAAAGAATCCTAATGAAGTCAAGAGGAAATTTGGAAAAAAACTTCGAAGGTTTTTTCTTGGAGTTAAATTATTGTAAACTTTTAAGGTATATTTATTTTATTCTCGTTTTCTAGTGGTGTTACCTTGCCTTTGGCAAATCAGTGTTTTTAACCTCAGTAAAATATAAATTTGAGTTGAGCAACTTTCAATTTGGAAATAATTTGTTGTAGTCACAAAAAATGACTAAATACCAGTTGACATACATGATCATACATCAGCCTTTATGAGGCCTCGGCCACATTAATGCGTTTCCACAAGTATCCGTTTTCGTCTAAACGAAAACGACGCAATACGTTTTCGCCTATCGTCCTCACTATAACTCCCTTAAACGTTCAGATGGAAACAATAGTCAGGTATATGACGCTTTTTTCGTCACCGTTTTCAAAAGCCTCCACTTTCACCTGTCCACCCTAAAAATCTATCGTTCTTAAAAGGCTCCACCTTTAAAACCGTTTTCCAAAGCCTCCGTTTTCATCAGCAGTTTTTTTGGGTCGTTTCACCATAGACGATGGGCGATAGACTAGCAAGAACTACTAGCATCCCATCCAGGGGGCGGAAGAAATACTCGTAGTCGCCTTATGCTACAGAAAGCAGGATAAGCTACGGCCTGATGGACCACTTGGCTCGTACGCAGACTTTACCTTTACCTTTACCTTTACCTACCTGATCAGTGCACTTGTACGTGACCCTCAGATATTTGTATGTTCCATGACAGGGATCACCAAATACTGAGTTGCTTGCTTCCAAGGTACAGCTACTCCTGTAGTTGCATTTGCTGCGCACAATACTAAGGGAATTGCCGGCATGACAACTGGTTGTGTAAATTGCCGAATGAGAGCAGGTACTGCGGTCATGTCTGCCATAGGAAGCCTCTACCACGCTGATTTGCTTTTCATGGCAATTGATGGTGTTTCTGTTCCCTTCACAAATGGTTGTTTGCCTTGGTTCAGCTGGGAAAATTAAGAATTAACGTGGCTCGATCGGATTTTTGAGTAACGGTAGCGTTCAACTTTGAGCGACTAGAGCACCTCCATTATCAATACTAGCTTGACAAATTTTAGCAGGCCTCGGGAAAGTTGCCGGAAAGCAATCGCGCGTTTTATGAGTTCATGATATACAGAAATGTACAAAAGCATGGTGATCCGAGACAAAAGAAAATTATAATGAGGACAACAAACAACATGAGTGAAAATCAGCGCAATATTTTGCTGAGTTGACGCTGAAAGTTAGCAGCCTTAAAATGTTTCAATTTATCTGAAACTCCTGTATTACGTTGAATATGGATTAATCTCATCGAGGGCCAAGTCTAAAAAAAATTCATCGAGTGGTTTTTAATTCCCGCCTAATTTAAGAATTTAGGGGCAATTTTTGATAAAAAAGCAAAATAAGAGCCTTTATTATATAGCTAGTTCCGCGAGCGGGCAAGATGAATCAAATCTTGTGCTGTGATTGGCTACCCGAGCGGGCAAGATGGAGCTATCTTGCCCGCTCGGGACTACCCACCGTGTCCCGCGAGAAAAATTTCCCCGAAAGCAATATAATAAATCCTTTATTGACCAAGCTTGTTCGGCCAAGATGGCTGGATATTGGCCTCGTTCTTTTTTTGCGAGTTTATGGACCGAGACGGAGTTGAGGTCCATAAACTCGCAAAAAAAGAACCTGGCCAATATCCAGCCATCTTGACCTCACACTTGGTCAATAACCCATACATACCAGTTGATATTCAAGCCAATGTTTCTGAAAGTCAAACGGAGCGAGTTCTCCGAGATTTTCACTCCAGGTAATTAGATTTTATAAGATTCATTCAAGACCAGAATACCATTTAGTCAAGTCTTGTGGACATAGTTTGCAATAACGTTTAAAGCAGCTTTGTTTTTGTTGTATTTTGACGCCTTGAAACTTCACTCGTAATTTTCTCGAAAACGCTCTCATAGATTTTTTTAAAATTTTGCCATCGTTAAGACAGCTATGTCAAGTCCGAGATCCCGACGTCGTATTTCCAAAATTATCCCTGGTGGCAAGTTATTCGGTCTTATGTAAAATGGGGTATGCCGTCATTTCGTTGCTATGGTTATTCAGATCCTTGTAAAATGTACCCTATTTGAAACTTTCACCTTTCTCTAGAATACTAGTGACGTTCAATTTTCCGTTCGGCTGATAATGGAGGTGTTTTAACTGCTCAAAGCTGAACGGTATCGTTACTCAAAAATCCGATCGAGCCACCTTAAAATAATAATTAAACTTTGTGCTTTTCTTATGATGACAATGAAGCAAGGCTGATAACTGCATACGTAGTAAGCTTAACCGGACAACGACATGACAGAGTCCAAACTGAAAGCCAAGAATTGCAACCATGGACAACTGTTTCGACCTGGTTGTGTCTCGTCAGCGCGGTGTGGCTGGAAGCAAGAAGTAAAGCAACCGGCTGGTTGACTGATCGTCTACTTAATGCACAGGTAATGACCTCAGATCAAACTCAAATCTAAATGTTTGCTGATTGGCCAATGTCACATACAAAACGCGTGACAAGTTATCAGCCTTGCTTCATTGTTATGTTTCTATTTTTGGCTGATCAGATCTTTTACAGATACTACGTACACCATCAGCATTTTCGTTTGCGGTCTCTTAAACAACGTTTATTGCGCGGTTTAGCACTAACTGTAACAGGACATCAAACGGGAAGAAACTAAAAAACATGATCAATTTGAAAAAAAAGTATTCTGTGCCGAGCAACCGGGCCTGATCACATGCCAATTGCTGATAATTCAGTCCAAAGCGAAGATATTCGCAGTTCATGCCCCCGCCTCGACTATTTACGGAACTGCAGGTTGTGTGAATATTTTCTCCAGGTCAGTTGTTGTTTTTTTTTTCTTTTACAATGTTGAAGGAACTCAGTCACGACCGGTATTTTGGCCACGTACAAAATTACCTTTAAATTGAAGGACTATACTGAAAGGTGTAGCTTATACTGAGATACTAAACCACCAGATGGACAATAATAAACCATAAAGGAACAAGGATGGTTAAGGATGGAGAAGATTACATGTAACACGGATGACAAACGATGAACTTGAAAAATTTAGGCTAAACTTTTCAGTACGGGCAAACTGTGACGTAGCTTCTTCAAGTTTAGCGTATTGTGTGCATGAATACAATTATTGTTGTTGTTTCAAGAAATTCCTCCGTTACAGTGCGAAAAACTTTCACATGAAGATAAAAAAATAAAAAAAAATCACTGCCAATGGTTCAAAACCTATCAATGGAAATTAACCGTTTACTGGTCTAGTGAACGGTGGTTTTTTGCTATAGGTAACTATGGCGAAAACACCTTTTGAAGCAAGGCATCACACTGTTTACTATAGTTGTGATTAGCATAGTTTCCAGAGGTGAATATAAGAATTTGACATTCTGATTGGTCGAAAAGCTCATCGCATGACGCTATATTCACCCAGCTAGAGCTTGGTTACTAAGCTCGCCATCTTTGCCATCTCGGCAAGTAAACATGGCGGACAGTTGCTGAATGAAGTCTTCATTTATTCGAAAGACATCATTCGAAGTCCAGGATATTTGAAAGGATGGAGAATTTTCAAAATGACTGCTGTCGCCCTTGGACCAAAAATCTTTAAGAATTCGTATTCAAAGCTTTTTAGAATCGTAAACGCAGTGGAGAGAGGCACTGTGAGAGTAAAGTGTCTTGTCCAGGAACACAACACAATGTTCCCGGCCAGGGATCGAACCCGCACCGCTCGCTCCGGAGTCGAGCACACTAACCATGAGCCCACAGCCCAAGAGGGCGAGTCATAGCTAGCATTGCTCTTTTTCCCTCTTGTGATCAAGTAGGATGAGGCTATGTACTTTTACTGAGTATCAGATGATAATTACACAATCCTACTTTCTATTGTATCGAAATTGTCTGACTGTCAAGTGATTCTTTGCACAATTCCAAGCTATTGTATGAGGTAGCAAATGACGGTAATACGAATACAGCAATCTACCCACCTTTACCCTTAAATGACCCGGACATGTCATGTCAATACCTGATACAAATTAAATGCATAAACGAGGAGGCGACATAAAAACTTCTATTTGCAGGCAAATAAATTCATTTAAAACTCTGCTGATAAATATAGTTTATGCGTCTTCCCTATCCATTACCAGTAAACGAGCGCGCCAAAGTAAAGAAGTTATTTTCCTTTTCCAGGTTGCTTTCGTGAAAGTTAATGGAGGGTTTAAGAATCAGAATTCAGTTTTTCATCGTGCTTATAATAATTAACAATGTATTTCACGAGTGCGCGTTGGATATGAGATGCTAGACAGCCAACGAGGCGCGTAGCGTCGAGTTAGCTATCTACCATCTCATATCCAACAAGCGCGAGTGGAATAATTGTTTTATTAAAAACGCTCCCACAATATGTAATGGTAATTGAACTGAGTGGAGTGCAATTTGGTCTGAAATCATACGCGTGATTTCAAAATCGAACGAGCGCACAGCGCGAGTTCGATTTGAAATCACAAGTATGATTCCAGACCAAACTTGCGCGACACGAAGTTCAATTTCCACTTTATTACATCCCTTTTAAAATCGTACAGTTTTATCGCCTTAAATTTTAGATATTTGGTGTATTGTTCCAGTAGCCGGTTTGTTAAAAAAAGAGGAACCAGAAACGCCTTTGCGTCTCATTTAGTATGCAAAACGTGTCATGTGTCGAAAACTCATTCGAGCATGACAAGGAAACAAGCAGTTCTGAAGTCAGAACGAAAATAGTCTACTTCAGGTATAAAAATTCAGTTCTCGTCGTCTGAATCAAGTATGGAAGGCCTTCCTTTCTTCTGTGGTTGAGGCTGAGACTTTTCATTGTCTTTGGAGAGGGAATTTGAAGGTGCATATCCCGCGTAATTCTGCGATCGATTTCTTTTGAGTTGTGAAACTCCCTCGAGTGCACGATGCCCAGTGGATAGTACGTTTTTTTTTTCTTTTAAATACCGTTCAATGGCATGATTTTAAGGGAGTCCAGCTCGTTATCATCTCCGTTTCTTTTTGTGACCTCGGCATAGGACTCAATACTCAGGACCTTGTCAAGTTCTTGCGGCGCCATTTGTTTTAAGATATTTCCAAGATGGCGGGACTGGCACCGCCTTCGTAAGACCTTCGTTCATTCACTATTTTGTGCAGTGTGGCGTATTTTGACTATGTTTATTCACAGCGACAGAGTTGAGCTCTTTTGTTGCCTCGTTTGAAACTACCAGAAACCTGGAAACATCTACCTTCTTGAGATGGCTCTGAATTTGTTGTTGTGTGGTTTCCGTTTGTTTATGTTTTACTGGACTCGATATCATACGGATCTTGAGCTGATGTTGAAGAAAAATCGCCAAAATATTCGTCAAAATGGACACTGAAAGTTGGAAACTTCCATTGAAGTAGGCTTTCAGCCTGCAGGAGCTCATAATAGACATTCGGAAACTGTAATTACTTGAATTTGTCAATTTTTTTTGGAAAAAAAAACTACAATAACACCAAAGTTTTGGCAATAGTAGTTGCAAAATTCTCCACACAATGGCTTTTTGCTTTCCATTTCCCTGAAATTTTATTGATTACTTTAAACTAATCTTGAAATCTGATTGTTTGTTTTGTTTTACTGTCCCATTCTCATTGGCTGAGAAAAAGATGCGATTTAGGGCAAAAAATAGTGCGATTCGTGAATAAATCGCACCACTGAGAGCCAATCAGATTGCAAGGATAACCAGTGATTTCAAAATGGATTTAATAAAGAAAACTAAACCGACTAAAAATGCGAAAGCGAAGAAAAATTGACCGCGTTTACAAATCCTAATGGAGTCAAGAGGAAGACTTGGAAAAGAGTTTGAATCAAATCAGCGTTTTTTAACCTCAGTAATTGCATGAATTTGAGTTGAGCAACTTTCAATTTGGAAATAGTTTGGCACATTCACAAAAAATAGCTAGATACCAGTTGACATACCTGACCACACATCAGCTTTTATAAGGCCGCGGGTCCACGGCCACACTTTAACAAATTTATATCAGTGTTTTATGCGTCTGTTCTCTTATATATGAGAAATTGCATCATAACATTTTCAAAGTGGCTGAGGAACCACAAGCCGCGGGCGAGTGGTTCCGCAGTAAACTTGGACAATGTCAGACGCAATTTATCATCAATAAGAGGACAGACGCATAAAAAACTGACGTCAATTTGCTTTTTACAAGACTCCAAAATGGTCAAACGCCGGGAATAAATGAGGGGGAAAGACGCCGTAAACTTGCCGTAAACAAAGATAGTGAATTTTATTCAAAATGACGCGAAAATTGTCAATAGCTTTTCTTCCTTTTTGATTAGCTACTTAAAAAAGTCAATAAAGTCTCATTGGTTAAAAAGTTGACAGTTTGAAAGCTGGAAGTTGAAAGCTCGCATAAATTAAAATTTTATCCTTCAATCAGCGCGCGCGCGCGCGCGAGAAATTAGACAGTTATTGTAAAAAGAAAAAAGCGTTTTTAGAAGTATCCGTTTTCGTCTCACCGAAAACGACGCTATACGGTTTCGTCTATCGTCCAAACTGTAACTTCCTTAAAGCTGATGGAAACAATAGTCAGGTATATGACGCTTTTTTCGTCACCGTTTTCAAAAGCCTACACTTTCACCTGTCCACCCTAAAAACGTATCTTTTTTAAAAGGCTGCAATTTTGAAACCGTTTTCGAAAGCTTCCGTTTTCATCAGCGTCTGCTTGGGACGTTTTACTATGCGAAAACGCATCAAAAAGTATGCTTTGTCATACGAAAACGCATTAGTGTAGTCGGGGCCAAAAGGTTGCAACTGTGACCGCTTTTAACAAGTGTTGGAATTAACTCAAATCTTTTCGTCCAGTTGGCAAGTTTTTTTCATAATAAAACCTGTGCTAAGATCGCGACCGTATTGCAAAATATCCCAATTCACCTGCAAGAACAAATTTAAAGTCATTTTAATATTTACCGTATCTTTTCTTCTTGAGGGCGGAGCCCGTTGCTTCATCCTGCAGCAGGAGAAATGAGAAAAAAACCTGGTCGGACTTAATGAAATGTTATGAAAATAATAAAATCGTATCTTCCTTTTCCCGTTTATAGGGTTTTAATCAAAATATGCCAATAATATTCAATTTCAGAGAGTGTCTCTTGCCATCTTGGCTGAAACAGTGAAAAGCAATATTGCATGTTAATCGTTTTTAATCTCAATTTTCCAAGAGCAATCCTGTTGTTTCTTTTTTCACTTTAGCAAACTATTATTCAAGGCTTCTTTTTGTTTGAAGGTTATTTTGGACAACGAACAACAAATGAAGTAGGGCGTGCGACGTGGCCCCTTAAACAAAATGAATTTTGTATCTAAGTATTTTGGGGTACTTACATTGCTTAGCATGAAGCACAGCTGTAAAACCAACAACAGTTTTCCATTCATGATGTACGACGTCAACGCGTTATCTCAGTGTAAAATGGGAATTCGTATTGTTGCAAGCGGATCAAGGCAGCTAGTTTCAAAGAAACTATGGTGTAGCAGCGTCGCCAGTGAGAAGGCTGAAATGCTCAGTTTTTTAGGATATAAAGTAAATTAAACGCAGTTTAGATTGAATAATCAGTCCCTACAATTGGTTTGTTCGTCACTTGTCAAAGCAGTGTGATTGCTCAACTGTAAACAAATTAAAATGAGAGAGTTCAGCTTTAAAAACTGCCAATCTAATGTGTGTTAAGTGAATAAAAATGGTGAAATTTTTTGACACCTGCCAATCTAATTATTGCAAGTAAAGTGGATTTTCATAATTTGCCATACATGATGAGAAAATAGCTCGCTTTCGATAACTTCAATTTTCAATGCTGTAAAAATATTTTTAAAAAAACGGATCGTAAGCAAACAGATCCTAGCTTTCCTCTCCGTATGAATCTGTTTCTGAGGCATCAGGTGTTGAAGAAAGGCATGCATTTGTTTACGACACCTGTTACATCCAAGTCATGCAAATTTTTTGGATTGCTCTGATAGCGTGTTCATAACAGCACGTTTTAATGAAGTGAGTGTTTAGACGTTAAACACTTATATAAGCAATGACGATCGCGACCCCGAGGACAACACCTATTAAAAAGTGAATTTATCTTTTAGCAATACAATACATCTTTTATTTAAACAAGGTGGGTTTTAAATCTAATATAGCTTATGGGGCCGTGCGAAAAAAATGTAGTTAATAGCATATTAAAAAGTTGAAAAATGCAAAAAGATGTGAATAAAATCAATAAAAGACGAAATCACTGTCAATCTGGGGACTCATTTACGGAGACTCTTCACTAAAGTTCAAGTTTCTGAGGGCGGGAGACTTTTTGCCCTTTTAGCATAATCTCTGGCGCTGACAGCGGATGGTTCTAAAAGTTTCCAAACGATGGATCCTCCGTGTATGATATTTAAGAAATAGAAAACATGTACCGTGTTTCTATTGAGTTATAGAAACACGAGTGGAAGTTTGGGAGAACGAGAAATGCTGTGGGAACACGAGCTGCAGGCGAGTGTTTCCACAACTTGTTCGAGTTCTCCCAAACTTTCACGAGTGTTTCTATAACTCGATAGAAACACGGAGAACATGTTTTCTAATTCTTTTAGAAAACACCGCGCCGAAAAAAGGAAAACAACTTGTTAACTTTGATTATCAAAGGGTAAATTCTCTTTGTTCGCGCCATCATTACGTCAACAGCTCGTGCTAGTTCTTGTTTCTATCGAGTTGTGGAAACACGATTTTTGACCAATCAGGGCGCGTATTTTCTTAGGACTGTTTTCTAAAGAGTTTTTCATATAATAAGTTTCGAAACGTTACACGCTAATACGATGTTAAATTCGGAACTTTCGAGTTAGGCAATTGTCTAGATCTGTTTAGTACCTCTATCGGTATCAGAAGTTACTCAAGCTAAATATGTAACGCCAAGAGTCTAATCCAAATGAAAATACGAAACATTAGCCGCTGTCGTTTGCGTTCTCCACAATACACAGAACGTAGTCATTTCGCACGTTGCTGTTGTGCAGAGGAAGGCAAAGAAATGTACAAAGATTTATAACGCACGTGCACTGAGCCATTGTTCTAGTTATTAAAACTTTTGTTTGGTGACGTTCTTGTTGCTGTTGTTGTCGTGGTTTGCTTGAGCTCTCTATCAATATTACGTTTATGTTAGCATCACTGAACTGTGTAGTTACAACGGATAACACACGCCGACGATAGGTTTTATTCACTCATGTAATTACAATCAGCGACTTACATCTCTTAACCCGTCCTCCAGCTAAACGGGCTTTAATAATCTCTGCCAGCAATCGAGCTTGATTTCTAAACTGTTACTGAGGATTTTTGTTGCTGTACGTTGGACGCGGGGGTGGAGGTGCGGTGTCTTCGATCATAGTTAGTGCGTTCGACTTCGGAAATGATTCTGGATTTTCCTTAAACCACCCGTATTTCGTCACCAAGTTGATTTATAGCCATTCCAAGAGCTAGCGAATGAGAGGTGACGTAATCTACTATAATTTATGATCTCGCTACTTGGCAATTTTAATGTATCATACTTAGAATTTTGATTTTGCACATTGTGAATAGAAAGTACATAAAACAAAGTAAACCGTATCATTTGCCACGATGTCTTTAATATATGAGGACGGCAATTTATTTAGTGGTACTAGTGGAGTTTTTCAAATTGTATTCGAAAATTAGGCAGCACCTCGTCCTTTCCCCAAGTCAGTCACTAAATGGCTGCAAAACAAAAACACATTAGCTTAATTATATTGCAGTTCTTCATTATTTACACACTTTATCTTGATTATCACTAGTTCACCCTTCTGGAATGGTCAACACACAATTAATTAATCATTATTCATGGACAACAAATGAAAAAATCAAGGCATCCACCAGCCAAAGTAATAATAACAATGAAAAAGCTTTTAAAACCATCAACAGTTCAAACCATAGTACTAGTCTCCATCCTTTTTATAATATCATCCATTACAATATTTGAAAGGAAGCATCGATCATCATCCTGGTCGAGCTGGACTTTAGAGATGTTGGAGGGAGGAAAACCAGAGAACCAGGAGAAAAACGAGCTTGAATAATTTTTTGACGAGTGCCTAATCATTTATCTTTTAGAGGTGCTTTAACCTTGCTTGTTTTGGGGAAGAGATCGTCGTAACCACTTACGAACAATACGATATCTGTGAATTCGGTTGGCTCTCTGGTCGTTTTCTATTTAACAAATACATTCCATTCTTGTTGCCTTGCGTCTGTTCACTAATAGATCAAAGATGAATTTAAAACGGGGTAAAAACAATAACAATGGCATACGACCCTTTAAGTGAGTGTGCCACTGATGGTCAGTTACCACATTTTGACGTCGTCTGTGATCTATTGTATTAACACAATTAAATACTACTCACCTTCGTTTTCAAGGAGCGATAGTTTTGATCATCAAGATGTAAATTTTCATTGCTTACACCATCATTACGTCATCAGGTCGTGCTAGTTCTGTGTTTCTATCTCGTTAAATAAAAATACAGCTTCTAGCGCGCGCGCTTTCTTGTCATCAAGAACCTTTTGGTGGCTTTTGGCGTTTTCTTGCTTCTTTTGATGGAACAGGCAATCTCAAGCAATTTTCTACAGCCAAAGCATAATTGTAGAGAATTCTTAGGTTTACAGACAAAAATGAATGCTACTTTCAGTTTGTAAACCTAGAAAGGCATAAGCAGATTTAACGGTTCTCAATTTCTCTAGCTGTTAACAACAGAGCGATCGTTCCACCTTACTACCAAGTTGTTTTTGAATTTCAGTTTAACTACGGCAACTCTAGAAGATCGCTCAAATGTAACTTGTTTATCCCTTGTGAAACAATTGAAATAAACACACGTAATGTACATTCAGCAATTGAAATGACATACTTTATTTATGTCGCTTTGGCTACATCCTCCAATTACATTAGTTCTTACCCCTTCCAAAAAGTTATCCATTTAGCTAGTGTAGTTTTTAAGTTACACTATTGCCAACAGCGTATAAAATAGAGCTAAGTCTATTTGTTGGCTATCAATCTCCCACGTGCTGCGTAAAATATCGAAGAATCTCTTAGCTGGACGCCTCCCTACACCTTTAAACGAATAAATCACCTCGCTAGTTTAGTGTTAAGCTATAGTATCGCTTACAATTTGTAAAATAAAGCTTAAGTCTATTTATGATCTATCAATCCCCAGCATGCTGCTTAAAATATGGAAGAGTTTCCTCAGTAAGAGCAGGCGACTCTGCCTGTCAGGGTCAGATGCTGACTTGCTGCGGAACTGCCTGTTAAAAGCAAATATGAAAAGTTTTTGTTTTCGTTGAATATATTTCTGTGGTGATCATAGGAGTAACATTGATTATTTAAATTTCGAAAACGAAAAACCTTAAAAGGGAAAAAAGGGAAAAAGGACAAAAAGGATAATTGTGTCGTTTTCGAAATAAAAATTTTTCCCTTTTTTAACTTTGTTAGTTTCATATTTCTAAATTATCATCTATTTTCAGTGTCACGTGCCCTGTCAACTGGGGATACACTTGCGTTTATCCGTAACATTGATTAGGTTAGTCAGTGAAATGAGTCTGTCATAACATTTGCACCTTGACAAAATTTCCACAGTCATACAAATTTCGCCAAATCCGTCAATATCGTCAACAAAATTCAGTCAGCAAAATTCCAGTCCGTTTTTTCCGTTACTGCATGCATTTCTGGACATATCTCCATACATCGAGGAATCGATCGCTTTCTCTGGCCTGTACCTAATTAATATGGAGGCGCGGTGGCCTCATGGTTAGTGCGTTCGTCTCCGGATCGAGTGGTCCGTGTTCGAGCCCTGGGACCCGTTTCTCGAAGGTCCCGAAGAGCTTTTTTACCCGAAAAGCCGTAGCAAAATCTCAAACCTTTTGATTACAGAGCTGCAGTATTATTGATATGTTCTTAATACAAACAGAGGTTCTGTTCATACCAGAAGTTTCAGGCGTATACACCCCTCTGTCTTTAAATACCAATTAACTGAAAATGGCTTTTCGGGCCCGAAAAGATTCTGGGGCTTTCGAGAAACGAGCCCCTGGCCCGGGACATTGGGTTGTGTTCTTGCGCAAGACACTTTACTCTCACAGTGCCTCTCTCCATCCACGTGTACAAATGGGTACCGGCGAACTTAATGCTGGGGGCAACCCTGCGATGGACTAGCATCCCATCCAGGCATCGCTTCATGCTACAGAAACCGGCATAAGCTCCTGCCTGATGGGCCACTTGGCACGTATGCAGACTTTACCTTTACCTTTACCTTTACCTACCTAATCAATGCACTTGTACGTGACCTTCAGATATTTGTGTGTTCCACGACAAGGATCACCAAATACTGAGTTGCTTGCATGCAAGGTACAGCTGCTCCGATAGTTGCATTTGCTGCGCACAATGCTAAGAGAATTGCCAGCATGACAACTGGTTGTGTAAATTTCCGAATGAGAGCAGGTACTGCGGTCATGTCTGCCATAGGAAGCGTTTAACACGCTGATTCGCTTTCCATGGCAGTTGATGGTGTTTCTGTTCCCTTCACAAATGGTAAAGGATGTTGGCCTTGGCTCAGCTGGGAAAATTAAGAATTAAAGTATTAATTAAACTTTGTGCTTTTTTTTCTTAGTATAACAATGAAGCAAGGCTGATAACAACGTAGAAAGCTTAACGGGACAATGACATGATAGAATCCAAACTGAAAGCCAAGAATTGCAACCGTGGACAGCTGTATCGACTTGGTTGTGTCTCGTCAGCGCGGTGTGGCTGCAAGCAAGAAGTAAAGCAACCCGCTGGTTGACGGATCGTCTACTAAATGCATATGATAATGACCTCAGGTGAAACTCAAATCCAAATGTTTGCGGATTGGCCAGTGCCACATGCAAAACGCGTGTCAATTTATCAGCCTTGCTTCCTTGTTGTTTCTATTTTTGGCTGATCAGATCTTTTACAGATCCTACGTAGTCCGGTAGTATTTTAGTGCACGCTGTCTTAAATAACATTTATTGCGTGATTTAGCACTGACTGTAACAGTAAATCAAAAGGGGAGAAAACAATAACATGATTAATTTGAAAAAAGTATTCCGTGCCAAGCAACCAGGCCTGATGACATGCCAATTTCTTATAATATAGTTCAAAGCGAAGATATTCACAGTCATGCCCCCGCCTCGACTATTTAAGGAACTGCAGGTTGTGTGAATCTTTTCTCTAGTTTATTATTTGTATTCTTTGCATTGTTAAAGGAGTTCAGTCACGGACGGTATTTTGAGTTATATTGGCCACGTACAAAATTATCTTTGAATTGAAGGACTGACCTGTAAGATGTAGTTTACTAAGATAGCAAACCACCAGAGAGACGATAATAATAAACCGTAACGGAACAAGGATGGTTAAGGATGGAAGAGATTACATGTAACACGGATTACAAACGATCAACTTGAAAAATTTAAGCCAAACTTTTTAGTATTGGACAATCGTGAAGTAGCTTTTTAGCTTACTGTGTATATGAATACAATTATTGCTGTTGTTCCAAGAAATTCTTCCGTTACAGTGCGAACAACTTTCACATGAAGTGAAAAAAAAAATCACTGCCAATGGTTCAAAAACTGTCAATGGAAATTAACCATTTAGTGGTCTATTGAACGTTGGATTTTTGCTAGAGGTAAATGTGGCGAAAACACCTTTTGAAGCAAGGAATCGTACTTTTTACTATAATTCTGAATAACAATAGTTCCCGCCATACTACAAGAAGGATACAACATCACTTTAAAAGAATGGAGAAAAGAGAGAAGGTGTGGAGCATAGGCCGAGCATGCATAAATTTTACCTGTTTGGCAGTATGTTCCTCTGTAACCAGATCTGCAACTGCAGCTAAACCTTCCATCACCGAGATTTCTACATGTTCCCCCATTGTGACACGAATATGTCTTACAAGCGTCTACAGCTGTATGGATGAGCGACATCAGGAACGACAGTAAGGAAATGCGACAACTCTCAGTGTATAATTAATAAGAACTTTTGCTATAACTGAGTTAGGCTTCTTGTTATCCGTTATTGTATAAAATATAGATCTGTATACCAAACGGGGTTTCTTGTACTGTTGAGCGCGCTTAGGCACACATGCATACAAAACAGTTGCAACTTTCAAGTGCCAGTTGACTCCGTACCATGCGCGATTTCACTGAGGTTTGAAGTTTAACACTACTTATAATCTGTAGAAAAATGATTGGAAATCACTGTTAAAGTAAATTTAGATTAGATTACTCGGTCTCATGAACTATAAACTCTTCACCATTTTGGAGCTGTCAGTTGAATAGATCATTTTATAGTTGTCTGCACAGTTACCTGGCCTTTGAATGGCAGCGAGGCTAGAGGTGAGCTTGTTTTGATACAGACCTCCCTGCTTTTGTTGTTTAAAACGAGGGTGATCTAATGTTAATTAGGTGCATTTACATGGCAAAAGCAGAGAGGTCTGTATCAAAGCAAGGTCACTTCCAGCCTCGCTGCCATTCAAAGGCCAGGTCACGAGCAGACAACTGTAAAATGGTCTATTGTTAAATTTAACACCCTTGAGTGGTTCGCCGTTGGAGCTGGAGTACGGCGTTAGCAGATATTTCCCAAGAAAATCTTCCGTTACGCCTCCTACAGCAGCTGTAGTTTTGTACTTTCAATTTTACCTGTTTGGCAGTAAGTTCCTTTGTACCAAGTCCTGCAATTGCACTTGATCGTTCCATCATTGACATCTTCACATGTTCCTCCATTGTAGCATGAGGACGCCTTGCATTTGCTGATACCTGTTTGAGTGCGCACCACAAAATGGCAAATTACAAAATTATATTAACTTCTCTCTTACTCGTTTATATGCTATTTTCTAGAATATAAACCTTCCCAATGGCAACCGTATATTTTCCCATAGGACCTAGAGATGTACAGTTACTCTCATGTCTTTATCATCTATCAATAATTTTTCCTTAGTTTCTCATTCTTCTCTACAATGGCATCAAGGCTAAACCCTTGAAAAATTGTGCCCCACAACCTAATGGTGGTGCAGTAAGTTTTATAAATCCATACTGACTCTGAGAGAAAAATTCTTTTTGTCTACTTACGAGTCTCACAGTATTCCCCTGTAAAATCTCCCAGACAAGTGCATTTAAACGTTTTTTCGTCAACGCTTTGACAAGTTCCTCCATTCAAACACTGAACATCCTCGCAGGGGTCCGCTCCTTTTGATCGACAAAACAAATAAACATGTTAGAACATTCGCACATGCCGTGTAAAATGATGTCATTACGAAATTTTGATGTCAGCATCACTGGAATTTGCAGCGTTGAATTGTTGTTTGTATGTGACGTCACCAAGGTCTGGGACTAAAAGTAATAATGCTGTTAAGCCGTTCTTTTTGCGACGTGAAAAACATAATAACAGCTAGAAATGTTAAACTTGCACGTTCTTGCTAAGTCAGGATTGCGGGGTGTAGTAGCTGTTTTTTCTGTGGTGTCGTATCCTGCGAGTTGAAGATCTATTCTTGTAGGATCTTCAACAGTCAGAAATTAAGTCGCTTTTTGCTTGTATTTATGAATTTCAGTATCTTAAATATACGCTAACAAAAAAACAAACCAAAAAAAAAAGAAAAGAAAAGAACAAACAAGAAAGAGAGTCTACACTTGGAAGCAAGAGAACACACTGTTGTCGAATTATCACCATATTAAAGTAGTTTGGTATTATTTTTTTAATTTCATAATTTCATCATGGTGTTAGTGGACACTTACTTTTGACACAAGTGTTGTTATTCTTTTTGTCCCAGCCCTCCGGACATTTCTCAAGGCATTCTCCAGTAACAGCATTCTTCACATATCGGCATGCATTACAGTCAGTGGCCAGAGGTTTCCCACTTGAAGTGCTTCGGCATCCTTTAAGAAAAAAATAACACATGATAACTACGAAAAAACAATTGCTCACACTTTACTCTAAAATCGTGCCAGTTTAACAAAATCAAATTAATGTAATATGATTGGATTATAATCATCAGTACATTAAGTAGCATGTCCAATACGAGAGATTAGTTTAACAATGTACCACATTTTGAAACACCGCGGGAAGAGAGTTGAAAATACGGTGCGCTGCGGAGTATTTTTGGTGAATAATACAGAGTTGTTTGAAAATGTGGCAGGACACGGTCTCGTCAACTATGTCTTCTCTATCAAAACTAAAACTACGGAGAAGGCGAAGAAATAAAATCGTCAAAATCTTTGCTAATTTAGATCACCATGACGGATATGACTTCCTTGTTTAAACTTAGTGTTAATGAGTTTGAAAAGTGTGTTTTGATACCTTGGTTTGGGTCGCATAACACGTGGCAATCTTGCACGCACATGTTCGTTTGTTTATCATGAACCGTATCTCCTTTACAGTGGGCCTTGGTCAGGTGACGAGAAAGAATGTGTGCATCAACTACCTCCATGGGGTCCTCGCCATTCCCAAATGAATAGAACCGGACAAACAGAGGATTATCTCTGTCTATCATCGTCAGGTAGACGTCACCGAATTCTGTTGTCCCTTGACTTTTCCCATACTCTATTACGGTGCTTTTAGATGTCTCTTTCACGCAAACAAAGTAGGACTGATAGAGAATCTCCGCGCCCAAGCCAACCGCGTTAACATCAACAGAGGAAACCATGAGTCTTTGGGACTGTGAATGGAATTTAAAGGATATTTATTTTTTTAAGGACTTGAATATTATGATATAATTAATAAATAATAATTGCGAGTTGTAACAACAAAGCCCTGGCGACTAACTTATAGCCTGCGTAGCGGGCGTATAAAGGGGATGGGGTGGAGGAGGAGAAGAGATTTCGAGGAGATTTCGGGGAAAGGGAACCTTTTCCCCCTCCCTCCCCCCCCCCGACTCCTCCATTTTTTTCCCCGAATTCTCTTCCTCCCCCCCCCCCCCACCCCCCTCCCCTTTATACGCCTGCTACGCAGGATACTAACTTATGCATTGTGATATTTACCGCAATCATTGCGTTGCTTGCGAAACACCGTCTATACGTGTAGTTTTAAACGACCTCTTGGCATTGAGCAGTTTTCATACTTCAAAAGTCAGAATTTTAACTGCACATTATTTCCACTGCTCAGAATTAAGCAATCTAGCACTGACTTTTTCTATACGGAAATTCTTTGTTAATTAGCGTAAACTACGTTTTTTTTCTTAATTTATTGTAATCCATTGCTCACGCGAAGCTTACTGTTTTTCACGCGAGCTTGCTAGTTTTTCTTTGGGGATATTCTTCAAAAACTGTTCACTTTCCGGACCAGATAACGCCAGCGTCTTAGTTGTATGCGTAGCTTTTATTCTAAATTAGTTAAAATAAATTGGAACTCACCTTAAATATTCCAACGCCATACGTAGAAATCTGTACATAGTACCATGTATCTTTGTTATTCGGAACAGCAGCGAATATAACAAAAACAGTTCCTTTCGAAGATGCGGTGAAGTGAAGACATTTCCCTTCTTTGTTACTAGGGTCAAACCGTAAGGCATTGGACCATTTCACGTTGCACGGAAGATAGCCAATGACTGTATCCATCTGAAAAATGTGGTCGGCTGGCCATTCAGCATGTGCTATTAACGAGCCAATCATATCTGGCGTCAAACCCGGAAATGTTGCATTTGAAGTCTCGAAGTCTTCTCGCTTTAGCGTGAGATATCCATTTTGTGGAGAATACGTCAAAACCAAGCCGAGAATGCAAACTTTGAAATTTTTTCGGCTGCCGCGATTACAGGCCGTTGTCATGTCCATCTGGTCATGACTATCACCGACAAACCATTGATTGTCAAAGAATTTCACGTACTTTTCCATGTGTGGAGTTATCTTAACTGGGCCTCGAAATGTTCCAGACAGTTCCCTTCTCGTGTTGAAGATAATCAGGAACGCGGCTTCGTCTTTAGTTATTGCTTCCCAGGTTGGCTTGCCGGATTTTTCTTGAAACTTATAGTTTTCAGTCTGACAACCAGGCCGTCCAGCAGGAAGAGTTATATCTGACACCGAAATGGGACCCTAAAGTTGAGAAAGACACGTCTTTAGAAATATACTGGAGCAACATGCGTTCCGATATGTATTTAAAACTTGTAATTGAGTTATGGATATAATCAAACACTGAAAAGCTTAGTTCTACTTAACAAGATCTTTCACGGGCATTTTGTTAAAATGTGCGTTATTTTTACAACACAAATGGCACTAAATTACTTGTTCCTGATTGGCAGATTGTGCTACTGTATGCATTGCTTTGGCTTGAGGCGAATTTTGAACATTTTCCAATTTAATTCACTTATTTTGTGCAATAAAGGCCAGAGAGAAAATCTATGTTGTGTAGTTTAAAGAAATACCGATCTGTATTTGAAAATATATCGGTTCCCCTAAGAGAGTAGAACGCAAATTTAATAAGATTATACTCGGGGCATATAAAATATAATTTTACCTCTTCCATGTAGACTGCAACAGCTCTTTCTAGACTAGTCCTTCTACGGTTTATCACATGAACCAGATAGTCACGGTCCTTGTATGGACACTTCTTCCTTGTTAGCGTTCCATTGATTTTGATTTCATAATAGCTTTCCCCAGTGTCTGGATCTTTCTTCATGTCGGCTGAATGTCTTTCACATCCCCAATCTCTTTCTTCGTCAGTAAACAGGGATGAAGGATTAAACTTTAGCAGATCTGTGATCGGTGCAACCATAAATTTGAATGGTTTTGGGAAAGTACGAATTGACTCCAGCCATTGTTTGATTTCATTTTTTATCGTTGGCGAGTTTACATCTGAGATAAGAGAAGCAATTTGCTGGTCTCCTCCTTCTACAGATATGGAGGTAGAAGATGTCTTTGATTGTTGTTTATGACTACTTCCTCCATTTTGCTCGTCCTTTGCATGAAGACTTGCAAAAAAGCTTCTAAACTCGGCTTCCATGACTTGGCTAAACTCCGCTTTGCTTGAGACTTGGTTAGCTTCCATTGTCTTGAAAATGTCAAGCCTGCCACCAAATTTTCCTGACTTTATGTAGTGCGTCCCCCAACGAAGAATGAAATCCTCTGCGGATTCAAAGAATGGGTATTAAGCAGCTCGATGTTTAGCGTGCTTTCATATCGAGGACTTTGTTGCATGATTTTGCCTAGATATTAGAGTCGGACCAACAAGCTTTGCTGGTCTCTTGCCTGGATGTATGGACACTAAGAGGTAAACAGAGGCAATCATACCATTTGGGTATTTATCGATAGCGTCACCAAGTAGCTGAATTGGAACAATTAGGGACTACTGAGCAACAAGTCTATCTGGTACTAGAAAACCCATATCTGCCGGATATCTGCCCTTTGACCTGTCCAAACAGATAAACGTTGGATGTGTGGACATTGTACACAATCAATAACGGCATCTAATCCAGAAGTACACTTACGAAATTGGACGGCTGCTCCAGGAGCTAAATAGGATAAAGGAAGAGCCATGAACTCCTGAAGAAAATTCACACTGAGGTCACTTGGTTTGACTTCGTCCAAAAAGATTTCGTACCTGAAAAACATCAAAATCAAAAAGTCACCGACGTGTTAGTTTGATGACGAAAAAGGACGACATTTTCTGAGATAATTGTCGTCAAAAAAAAAGAAGAAGAAGAAAAGCAAAGCTTAATTTCACGTACTGTATACATCCAGTTTGCTAAAGGGTGGAATTGAGGACAGCAAGCTTTGAACAAAATGCTCGCGGAACAGAAGCTAAGATGGACATTCCACTCACCTGTCGATGTCAATGGCAAAGAGCGCCATGTATTGCTGTGATCCACTGGTGAGTGAGCTTCCCCAGGCCTTTTTCACACCAGCGTAGAAACCAAAGGCAGAGCCCGCCATTCCCGCTTCTCGTTGAAGAAACGTTTGGTACTCTCGTCGAGCATAAAACGTCTGCATTGTAGCGCTGGTGTCATAAACTCCGTGTACGTTCATGGTGTCAGGGACATCAAAATCATCATACCTTAAAACCACAAACAAAACTGTCATTTGTGAAGTCAGACAGAGACGGAAAAAGGCGTAATTGCACTCCGCATTTTGGCCTGGCACTTGGAAATGAACATGGGATCCCACCTTCTCTATATTAAATGCAATTTTAACATATACTCAGTAGAGTGAAGTATTCGTTTATCCCTAAGATCTACCACGCACCACTCAGGTCCACACAGATACAAACAGTGCGCACTTATCGTAATCAGTGCGCCAGAATAAACTATGACGTCACTAGTTCTAAGATATGATAACTGAGGCTGACATGCAAAGTTCCTATTAAGCGGTATAAAAATAAAATAATTACTCTGTCACTTTTTACACGTTTGAAGTGCACACGTCCAATGCAATTACATTTCCCAATTACGCTGTCCTACATGGGCCCAAATTCATCGATTTGGTTACAGTTTTCAAAAACAAAAACCAAAAAATAAAAATAAAATAAAATAAATAAAAAATAGAAATAAAAATAATAATAATAATAAAAATTAAAAATTCCGCGTAACATCTCCAGGCGGACAATAAAAGCGAAGTACAGACCACAAATGTTAAATAATCGTTTGGTAACTAAGCAACCATTTACAATTGGAATAAAGGAAAAAAGAAAAACTGACGGTATTCAAGAGAAATCCAGAGAAAAATTAAAAGTGTACTTACGTTGCTTTACCCTTGCAGTCTCTTTGTACAATACTCATCTTCCTTGATTCTGGACTGAAGTCACCACGGCCATCAAATCCCACTCCGATAAACGCAGCTCCATCAATAAGATTCTTACAGATACAATCAGGGACAGATGTGACTCAATGCAATTTATCAAATGCATTCCATTCTTAGAGTTTAGTAGCCGCCTTGGCGGACAGTAAAATAAACAAAAACTTTTGATTTTTTATGGCAAAATCATTTATACTTTAGCATCTGATGATAACTATACCCTGGTTGGCAGTGTACTTTAAGTTGCCACTCTATTTATTTCATGTGTGGTTGGATTTGAGACTCGTAAGAAAAATGGAACAGAATATATATATAAAAAATTATACCGTGGGTGAAAATAACAATAACTTCACTTATTTTGATGCCTGAGCAATTTCAAGTTGAAGATTATGGCTTTTCTGCATTATCTGAATCCTAAACAACATTAACTATCATGGCTTTTCTGTCGACAACGTGTTTCAAGAGTGTTTTAGCTCAGTGTTCGATATAATGATATTGACTTTGGCATCACCTTTATTGCGAAAATGAGTACCAATAAAAATTGTAGACTGGAGCATATTTATATAAAATACTGAGGCATATCTATGTAAATACTGCAGTATAAATGTGAACCGTGGACGGTAAGATAATTAACCGAAAGCACTGCACAATGAAAAACCGCGCCGCCAGTTTTCTTCAAATCTCTAACTAACGTTTACTTTGATGCCAGCACGGATCATGGCGGGATTGGGTATAGATTCATAATTCATGAGAGTTTTCTTATATCACTCAGGCTGATCATATTCGATCTTAAACTTGTCTAAGCTTCAGAGGAAAAGTGAATAGATATTAAACATGTCTCACAGCATGCTTACCAGACAAATAGTGGTTTTCCTTTTAGCTGCATAACACGGATCACCTGGCTGATAGTCTCTACCAAAACACCCATTCATCATGAGTCCACCAACTCCCATTGGATAGGCAAATGGCTGGACACCAATTTCCCCGTGAGGTTTTTTATCATCTCCTGTTATTTCTGCGTCAATGTGAAAACCAGGAGGAACAAACAAATCCTCTGTTTTCCACCCTTTGTCAGGCATAATGTTGACTTTCATCTAAAAATACCGGAAATTAGAATACATTGAGCTAGACGTGTCTCGCTGAGCTCTAGACGGTAGCGTTGGGAATGTTTTGAGAGGGTGGAAGTGGGTTTTCAATTCTGTTGTTAATTTCTGTATATATTGTTGTTATTCAGCAGAATGTAATGATCTTGAGAAAGCAACAAATTATTCGACCAAGCTTTTTGTTTCTTTCTTGAAGCTCCTAGGGGACGTTAAAGAGCAGTTCTAAGGGAAAAAAAAACAAACAGACACAGGTTCGATAACGAAAACACAAGCGGGACATATATTTCACTCGTTCAGTTGGATTTTAACGTGACCTTGATTTGAACTCTTTAGCAAAAGTCTGACGAAAAAATATCTATTTAGCTAAAGGGAATAGCTTTAAACTGCAGAAGGGAAGAGTCTACCGAAGGTAGCGTTGATAGAATTTGAGCCAGGTTGACAGGATTCTGTTGTCGCAGCATACTCATTTGTCCATGAAAGTAGTCGACATGGCAGAATTTTCCTCTATCACTCATACCAGTATCAAAGATGTTGAATAAATCGGCATTTTACCCTTTTTATACTATTTCTTTTTTTTTTTTTGCGTACCTGTTGCTAAATTATAACTTGATTTATGAATGCAGGGGCAAAGAGAAAGCAATAAAGCTAGTGGTGCATAGTGAATAATAATACTAAAGAAAGTAGAACGAAGGTGTTTCCAAGCACAGGCAAAAATACTAAACGAAATGCAAAGTTAACCAATGGATTTTCAATGATAATGATAATCATGTTATCGTCAGTAGCACTGAGAAATGTGCAATATTATGAAAATGTACCTCAAGAGGAGTGGCCTCCACTCCCCCTCTCTCCTCCCCTACTATGTACCCCCGAGAATATAACTGGAACAAATATACACAAACACTAAAATACCTTCTTGTCGACAAATTCTGCCGCCTTTTTCTGTTGTTCCTGCATGATCTCTAACTGTTTATTAACAGCCTGTTCTCCTATTTCCAGCGCCATGCTTGCTGGATCCACAGGAGGTACGGCATCTTCTCTTTTCTAATGTATGATAACATATAATCCTTGTTTTAGTGTAAATTCAATGTGTATTTGACAAATGTCTGACCATGAAACCATGCCAATGAAACATCCAATCATTCGTCTCGCAGTTTAATTTTTTTTAATGTAGGTAGTGATCCATTCGCCTCATAGAGCCACTCTCCTGATATTGCAAGCAATGAAAGAAACGACGTTAAGGTCTAAAGAATACCAGCATTTGCCCTTAAAAGTTCCATTTTTGAATTGCATCGAACTATGCTGAACTTAAATTCGATAATGTTCTACAACAGTAACGAACGAAAATCGAGTTCAAATTCTGAATTAAACAAATTGGAATCCCACATTATATATATTTCTACTTGTTGTCCTAGCTATCGAAATTTCCTTTGCTACTACTTGGGTTGCAACAAAGTAACGTGTTCCCTCCTACTCGATCGTGTTGTGGTTGCTTTAATATTTATCTACGGTTGAAATGACAATTAAGTTAAGATCATTATGTACTGTATATGAGACTAAGAATTGAGAAGATACTGATTGAATTATTATCGCTCCCCACCCCAATCACCATAACTTTTTGTTCCTTTATTCATTACCATAGTGTCATGCGTTCTTTTGATTTAGACTTTAAGACTAAAATTCAATTCTGGTCGATTTCGTTCAAAATTCCAACTCCCAAAAAAGGTTCCATGTACCTGTTGCAGTATAGATGACCCACTACCAATCTTCTCTTCATTTAGCGATCGCCTTTCGTTTTCCAAAGAATCGTAACTTTCCAACTTCTGCGGACTTTTATCGGTGTTTTGACCTATAATTATAAAATTCAATTTCTGTATCATACCAATAACACACAGGTACATACAGATACATGCGAGTTAACCTGCGATTGTCAAGGGAGAAGGGAAAAGGGAGAAGGAGAAAAGAATAACTTCCCCACGTCTGAATATAATGGAGGAAAGGTATGATCGCAGGTTACATGCGAGTGACTAATTATGTATAACGGGTAGCATACAAGTAAAAGAATCGATTACATACGATTACATACGAGCACCACACGAATGTAACCTAGGTCACGAAAGAATTTTTTCTTTTTCCAGTTATTTTTTTTTATCTTTACCAATTACGGGTAATATGACGGGTAACCCAGATCCAGCAACTCGTCTGAACATATTGCTATTATACATCGAATCAGGTAACATAACTATCTTGAAGATTTTGATAAATTTTTTTTAGCCCTGGGCTCGAGCACGAACCATGTCGTCTTTCAGTCTTTCCTATGCGCCGCCTTTGAACTCAGGTAGCCCTGGGAAACGTTTAGGATTAAATGAATGGCTCTATACATCAAAAGCTTGTGCGCTCTTGGGGTCTTCGGATATTAGTTCTACGACACGCCTTGTCTGAGAATGCGGAACAGTAAATTCATTAAAATTCTCTAAATGAAACAACTGTCGTTTTCCATGAAAAGTTTGTAATTATTGTTAATTGTGAAAACATGAATATAACACCGTAAATATTAAAACCTCGAACCTCGTCACTTTTGCATTTAGCAGAATTTTCCTGTTTTTCTTTTTTTTTTCCGGTGGATTTCTACTTTTTTGTCACGACAACTTAGGATGCATATTGGCAGATCTAAATTGACAAGTTGACAAGTTGACAAATAGGACAACATGCGCACGGCTTTCTTTAAAAAGCCTAGGTGTCGCGACATTTTTCGCTTTTGTTTTGAGTAAAAATTCTGGGAATTTTTCTTTGTTTATTGCAATGTTATTCTGAACTAACGGGCATAGTCTCAAACTCTCTTATTAGTGGCTATGTACTTGTCTCAGATGTAAAAATTGAGTGAATTCTTGCAAATCGTTAAATTGCTTTTTCATCATTCTTTGTTTCTTTAACTTACAGTCCAGCGCACTGAATCACTACTGTAGTTTCGAAAATTTGTACTTCTTTCTGATGTCACTACGTTAGGGAAACACCCATGAATTCTGTCGTCGCTAGCTTTCGAAGGAAAGTGAAAAGTTTCGGGTAGTCTTCACGCTTGGGAAAGAGAATATCAAAATTTTTGTGGTTCTTTTGGTTGAGTGGACACTTGCGGTATATTTAGGAGATGAAGGCAGATGTTTGTGTCATTCTTTTCTGATATGAGGAGAGCCAATAACATAGGGATTTTAAGTCAAGGAGAAGAGAACACTCCCATGCACTCTGTTGCACAGTGTTTCAGTATCGAAGATTTAATTCTAATGTTGTACTGATATCGATTGGCAATTTAACAGATGGAAAAAAATCTAACCTGGAGGCGTTCGTTAAAAGTTTCTAGCTATCAGTAAGGGGGAATTAACATCATGACTTACTAAGATCATCAGTACAATTTTGATCAGGCTGTTGAAGCATTCACTAGGAAAAAGATTTCGCGTGCTAATTAAGATTTAGTTTCGACTGAAGTTCAAGAGTTCGTTCCATATCATTGTATCGCTAATCAAAGCTACTTACTTTGCTCATTGCGCTTGGAAGGGATCTTGACCACCGCACAATCCACAGCAAAGACAGTCAGCAGGGCGAGAAGGGTGTATTTCATCTTGTCAGTTTCGCTGCTGACGCGATTATGTTCGGCGAAACACCAGGGCGTGCTTTAAGTTTGCGGTGTAGAATTACTCACCAAACAGTAGGATCACGATCTATTTAAAGGAACCGTATAATTTCCATCATAATGTCTTGGTCGGGTTAAAGAAAAGGTAAACAATTCTTTAAGCCTTAAATCAACTTCCAAAATGGGCTTAAAGGTTCTCGGACAGTAAAGACAAAGCACGCACGTATGCAACCAGGGTTCTGTGACCAGTTCAGTTTGATTTTACAAAATAAAGCTCTCAAGGGTGATTCATTTTTGTGCGGAAAGGCGAGCTCGATGAAACACCCCGTATTTTTACAAAATAAGGCTCCCTACTGCTCTAGGGTAATTTGATTTTGGTGCTTAACGGCGTCAAACTGGGGTCCCTAATTCCTTGTCTTCGTTTAAGCTTTCGATTACTTCGCGTGTTATGTCTCTAACTTTTTCTTTTTATTGTTTTTGGCACGCTGGCGTGAAATATTCGTTCACAACAAACGCAAAAATATGAAAGACTACAGTCGTGTTTTATCAAACATATAGAACAACTGGCCACGCCTCAATGCGCGACTCTGACTATCATGACTTAGTCAGGTGCAAACATAATAGGAGGCTGATTTTGATAAATTTTTTTTAGCCCTGGGCTCGAGCACGAACCATGTCGTCTTTCAGTCTTTCCTATGCGCCGCCTTTGAACTCAGGTAGCCCTGGGAAACGTTTAGGATTAAATGAATGGCTCTATACATCAAAAGCTTGTGCGCTCTTGGGGTCTTCGGATATTAGTTCTACGACACGCCTTGTCTGAGAATGCGGAACAGTAAATTCATTAAAATTCTCTAAATGAAACAACTGTCGTTTTCCATGAAAAGTTTGTAATTTGCACACACACCAGACGCGTACAAAATTACTTGCCTTACCTCTCTCCCCACCCTAGATACAATGTTGAAAACTAGTACCTGCAATTTCTTCTGATTTCAACACTGTATTGGGTGGGGAGGGGGAACAGTTACGCGTTTTTAAAAGTAATTAAAGCAGCGCAATTGTCAAACTTCAGTAGTAAAACACAGATAATTCGTTACTTCATGTGAGTGTCCCAAAGCTAGGACTTTTGTCCACGATTGACTGATTTTCAAGTCTCATGGAAAAATGCACAATTAGGATGTTTTTTTAGCCTTTAGTGCATTTAGGACCCTTTTTGATTTTAAAAAGGTGGGCCTACTGAAGTTGAGGGGTTTGTCTGATCGAAGAAGATGAAGGGAGTCATAATTTTGTCTTCGGGTCAAAAATGTAGCCTTATTTTGAGCTCGAGGTGATCGTATTAACGGGTGGTCGAAAGGCTACATTCAACTGTATTCCGTTGTTTTACTTTATATTTCCGACTAGATAAACAATATTTATAGTGACATCAAACGTATGCATGCATTCCAGTATACTGAAGACGAGCTTATATAAATGGAACATGACTTTACGTGTAATTTCACCTAAAGTGGGTTTCATTTTCGACCGACTTCCTCCACTAATAAAGGGAGAAACACGTGGACAGAACTTCGAAACTTTACATATTTTTCCCGGCTTTATTTATTTGCATTAATATGAAACGAAAGAATTACTTTGAGAATCAAGGCCTAGTACTATAGTGCCGCCAGTCATATCATTCTCTGAGCAAACAAAACCAAAAAACAAAAAGACTTTATTTAACGAGGGTAACATAATTTACTGGTTGCCCAGTAGTTTACAATATGGCCTTCCCTAATTCTACATAAAATCAAGATAAGGTAGATGATACTTGAAAATATGTATTAATTAATGTAACTATATATTACCGCTGGTGAAATGTCAAAGTTTGGGCTTTCTAAATTTGATTTAGCGCTTTTTTTTCAGTAAGCGTCCCCGAGGCCCACTGCTCGAAGGTTCCGAAAAGTTTTCGCACTCGAAAGCCGTGGAAAAATCTCAGACCTTATGATTACAGAGCTTTTTCATTCACACATTCTTAACAGTGAGAGAGGTTCTCTCCATACAAAAACTTTCAGGCGTTTACACCACTCTGTTTTTAGATACAGATTAATTAAATAAAGGCTTGGCGGGCCCGAAAGGCTTCCGGGGCTTTCGACAAACGGGCCTCTGGTATCCTTTGCGAAAATGACATTCATACATTAACATAGAATGGTAGTGATTCAGACAAGTGTGCAGTGTAGTCTGCTTTCTCGTTTGAACGTAATATTGAACATATTTATTTGGAATAATAAATCAAAAGCTTTCGTGACTACATGCAGTGTTGGAAACTAAATTCTGACAATACTCGCCATTCAATCGGGTGACTCTCAAAATTCACTTGGCCGGTGTAATTTTCACTATTCCAGAAAGATGCCTCCCCTCCCCCAAGAAAATCTCCGCAATGACTCACCAATCATATGTTTTTTCTCTCATCCACGTAGGCCCAGCTTGCCATAGACGTTTATTTTTTGCAGACGTTTATTTTTTGCAGAAGAGTTATTTTTCTTAGAACGCGGGCCAGAGCGATGCTCATCCCCTTGCGTTCAGCTTGAAGTTTAGCTTGAAGGAAATCTCTTGATGTTGTGTATGTGCACGCGCTCGTGAGTGCGCGCTAACGACCCGAAAATCTTGCGCAGTAAGGATGTGCTACGCATTTTTGAGAAATCATCTCAAATATGCGGCCCTGCATTACAAAATGGGCTACTCCACGCCTAACTAACTACAACAGTCTGCCTTGACTGTCTGACTGTCCGAATGACTGACTGAGTGTCTGTCTGACTGATTGTCTGATTGATTGACTTACTATCTGATTGACTGATTGACTAATTGATTTCATTATTGGTTTAGCTGTAAAATGTAGCAGCTTGTAGTGAATTTCTTTTTGTTTAGACCAAACATCCTCTAGACTCATAAAGCAGTACTTTTTAAGATTACCGTGTACCTTATGGGGTGTCTCCGATATTCCAACGGATGTAGCGCCTCGCGATTACATCACAGATAAACCGTTCATCAAATTAAAGCTTATAGATCTGGCTATTCAAAATTTCATTAGGTTTTCCGGAAAATGAAGTCTAAACTGGAGGGTAAAAATTCTTTTTTTTTAACTTGCAACTCAACGCGATTTTTATGTTTCGGGAAATTTGTTTTTCGAGATCAGGAAACAAACGCTTAAATGAATCATTTTGGTGTCTTCCTTTCTTCGATGGCATATAAAAGTTACAGTACATTTACGGAGTGACCGCAAAGAAATAAATCTCGACGAAACTGTCTATTTTTAGAATTGCCAAATTCCTTAACAACCTTATGTTGGAGTTTCTCCAACTGACCAAATTTGACTGAAATTTTCATAACTGAGAGAAATCATCCAATATAGTTTGTCTTCCGGTTATATTTTGTATTAGCCGTTTCTTCCTATCCAGGGTTATTTAGTTTTCTGATCGATACTATACGTTTCCCTTGTGAATTCTTCCAAGCACAAGCCACGAGATTGATTGCGTTCAATTCGCAACATTTGTTGAGAAAAGGGGACGATTTAAAACTCGCATAGGCGTCCTCGAAATGAAAATTATACTCAGATGGTTACAATTGTTTCCCTATAGAAACGTTGGACAGAGCGTTTTTGAAGTATTTTACCATATTCTGCCCCAAGATTTCCATCCTGCTACCGCTCCCCTCAAACTTTCCCTTCACCTTTTCCCCTGTTCGTTTCAGTATGTGAACTTGACAGAAATTCTTCAAACCGGCCCACACCTGTTATGACTTACATCGGGCTGTTTGTGCGGAAGTGAACCCGTAATGAGCCAATCAGAAGATGCTACCGGTTAAATAACCGCTGGAGAGCTTGTAGGACTTTGCTGATTCCGTTGCCTTTCTCCTACCTAAAGAAAGTCGAAAAATGCCGGCTCATACGTTAGGGTGGGGTTGGGAGAAGACTTTGGTGGTCAAAATCGCAGATTTGATGCATCAGAATTGAATTAACAAAAATAACGACAGAATGTGCTTTTTCTCTGTTATTTTTAATCATCCAGTCATCTTTTTTTCTGTCTCCAAAATATTGATTATCGTTCAAAGGGGGGAAACGATAAAGAAAGCTCCGATACTAATTCACTGGTCTGATTTTCATCTCAGCCCTCTTGGCGGAGTAGTTATGTCCTTTCCAGTGATACCAGTTGACGCCATCAGCACTTGATGAGTGCGCGCCATGATGATACAGACCGTTTAGGTTGGAAGCATGACAGGCACCGTACCACCAGGCTCCTTTGTTGGCCACAGCACAGTTACTGCTCCAGCTGTCATTATCCTGATCTTTGGTGGTGAAGGGTTGACCACCATGACCAGAAAGTGAATCCCCTGCTGTCCCTGTACCAGAACGCGAGAATAGGATTATGTTTCATATGAGATCGAGGACAATGGAAAAGCTTTTTCACGTCATTACTTTTGACCGCAGTCCAAGTTATTAAAAACAAGAGAAAAAGCAAATAATCAAAGAAAAAATTTTCTTAGGAAGAAATAATCATATAGACACTGATAAAAAAGGTATTAAAATTTGGACCTGAGTAAGTTCCGATGCTGAGCTGGTACTTAGCCCTCTCGCTCGTAACTGCAAACATGTCGTACTCGGCGTAAGCAGTTTTGCCTGTCGTGTCTTCCAGATCTACTCGAAGTCCGTTCTTTGTTCTCGTCAAGCGGTTTATCTTGTCCAGTCCCAGCCAAAACTCGCCATTCAGGTTACCGAAGCCATTCTTGTAGTCGGCCCAGCCGCGGTAGAAATTAACGGAGCCGTCCAATCTCTTCTGGAACACTGTCCACCCCCCACCGGCTGTTGTTTGGTCACAGAACACATCAAAGGTACCTGAACCATCAGGGTCGATTGTATAAACACCACTGAGTTTTTCACCAGATTTGTACAGCTCAGCACAGTTCTTCTTTGCTGTGAAATAAAATACAGCATTTCTTGTCACTTCAACGATTTGTCGTCATAGTGATTTCTTTTTACCGTACAAAAGAGCTCCCCTCATCCTCCCTTACTTTGTTTGAAATTTTTAAGCTACCGTATAAAATATCGAATGTGCTGAAAAGAGTGCAATTGTATTTTTTGAGACGAGATTGAAAAAACTCTAATTACATGGCTAGTTTACAGACTGACTAATTCGTAACCTGAACTCTTCAAAAAACCAAACAAAATGAAAACTCAAATTGCCAACGAATGATACAGTCCACGACTTACGGTTTTGAACAGACTTATTCCCTTTCAGCATGTTCATATCATCTTGTAGTTTAACGAGGCGTCCAATTATTTCTTGCAGGAGATTTTCAATCTTCTTGTTGGGGGCTTCATAGAAGTACACGTTGTTACATTTCTTTGTCTCTACGAGACCCGAGCCAGTTCCATTGGTGCTCGCTCCGTGCTTAGCTGAGGTTTTGCACGCCAAAAACAACACCAGGAACAACGATCCCAAGCAGAAACCTAACGCACCACGATTCATAGTAAAAGGCTAATGTTCAGCCTTTTGCTTGTCACAATCTGGAAACGTAACTGCTGCCTGTGAAAGATTTGTTCCGATTTGGGGTTTTTATGAGCTGCTTCCCAGAGATGACATACAATTAAGACAGTTTTTAACGTGTCAAAGTGATTATTTTTAATATATTTTGTTTGGGCGTTGACATTCTTAATGTCAATATTACAACACGCTGTTTGCCAAAAACCGAAGAAAAAACGACCCGTATACGTCTATCTAAATGCTTAGCATTTTTACACATCAAAATTGTTTCTTAGATATTTTGACGAAAAATACTTGATTACTTTTGCCCTATGTAAAATTTTAACCTATTGTTTTCGTATCCTTTTTCTATATATAAAGTTATTCAGGTTAGAAGACTCACCCTAGCAAGTTCTCAAACATAAAAGGTGAGTTGGTCAGTCATCACTCATGGTTTCTACCAATCTGTTTGTCGGCAACTCTGCTGTCTGACGAAAAAACCTTAAGTCTGTTTAAATTGATATCGCTTCAACGTAATTGCGTCTAGTCCCTTTTCCGGCTAATAACTTGCAATATTTTTTCATTATTATTATTTATGTATTTACGCCAAATCGCAAGGAAATTACTGAAGTACACGAAATCAAATTCATCATCCCATTTTGAACAATAAAGTTTCTAGACTTAAACTATACTAAAAAACGGTGAAAAGTTTTTTCAACGCACCAGCAAGATTTAGCAGCAGTTCTTGCTCAAAAGCTCTTTTCAAACTACCAGGGTGTCACAGCAAAAAAAAAAAAAAAAACTTTTTAAAATAACTAAAAATTATGTTGAGATGCCACGCCCTTGTTAGTATCCGAAGCCAAGACATTGTGTTCTTAAACATTTAAATTTGATAACGCAACCGGATAAAGTAAGAAAACAAATTTGCAATTCATTCTAGTGCCATAATGTTTATATTTATAATTTCTGCCTGTTTCATTGCTCTTTTGGACAAAATCTAATTAGCAGCTTTCAACACTCAGGTCAAAAAAAGTCGATTTTGAAAAAAAAAGGCTGGAGAAAGGATCATTGAATTCTTTTTGGAGAGACAAAACTGTACTTTAAATGTACTCATGAACGCCCTAGAAAGAGGTTTTCGTTTCCGTCCTTCACGTTTTTTAGTGTTCTTACGGAATTAGTCACAAATAAACTGTTCGATAACATCAGCTACTCAAAAAGTACTATCGCTGCAAGATTCGTTTATGGATTTGAAATTTCATCCAAAAATTCCCCTTTCCCTTCCTATAAAAGTTAAAAAGATAGTGAGTAAGGATATTACATGTAAGAATACAAAAGCAAAAACCGACACAACGTAGAATGATTTTTTGAAGGTGTACGATATTTCGGCTGGCCAAACCAGCCTTCTTCAGGTACAATGGAAGATTTTACATTGGTGCGTGTTTTTATGTAGCCGATATTTACGTAATACCGGCAATACGCAAAAGTAATTGATAGTGTAAATTGAAGATAAGTATACGGTAAAATAAAATAACATGATAAAAGAACATAATAAAAGAAAACAAATGGAAACAATTAATATGTTTCTTCGCGGATGTTCAGACCATTAGGATCAATTGTTCTGCCTTTTTTAATTAAAAAAGCTTCCCTGGCCTTACGGATAGAGTCTCGGTTAGAAACGATTTCTCCTGTTGACATCTTCTTTCATATTGACATAATAAACAGGAACACGAATACCTTCTCATTCACCATTTACTCTAAAAACCCCTCAGAAATCGGTTGCGATATAATTTACTTCAAATTTTACACCGATTCCTTTTAATCACGTTTGACCGAGTTTTAGTGTTGCTGGATCCTGAGCTAGCATGGTCATTTTGGGTTGTTTATTTGTTTTTGTTTTTTTTTGTTTTTTTTTTTGTTTGAAAAGCAAGGAAAAGATCTCTAATGCGACAGTATCATCTCCTCACTGCATGCTCTTGGCAATAGGCAATTCAAGCAAAAAGTAAGGTCAACGAGTCGCGAAAGTTGAGTCAGTTGTCATGGATTGATGCGTTTACTCCAGGAGCGCAAAGTATAATAAAATTGGAAAACTGATCCTTACAAGAGACAAACGAAATTAAAAAAGTGGACTGTATCGTAGGTCACAAACCCGTCTTAAATAGACACGATTTGTGTCTATATTACATAAAAGACACAAAGAAAACCTTATGTTGAGATGAGTGAAGTTTATTTCTACATAACAGCGTCATGCGAATTTCTGTTACCAACTCTGTAAATCGTTCGCATCGTTGACCTTGGGCTGCCTGTGCTTGCGCGCCACTTGGATGGATTTTCCGGGAACGTTCGGTCAGCGGCAAACTCCTGTAAAATCCAAAAAACAAAATGGCGACGGGTTAAATGTATAAAAAGTGCCACAAAAAGTAGGAAGAGATCATGACTTCCAAAGGCTCGGCAAATCTGCCTAGCTTTATCACCGGGTACTACGGACCAAACTCCAGTAGTTCACGAGCGTTTGAAAGTTTAGTGAGAGCTATTGGAGAAGCCAAGTCAAAACAGGCAAGTTTGATTGGTAACTGTATGGTTTCATTTTACGAATTGCTGTGTAAATCGTCGGCTACCATTATTCTCGAGCCGAATATTTGGCTTAACGAGCCTTGACCTCTGCAGAGCTGCCCACTCTCCGCCGAAAAAAAAGAGAGCCGGAAGAAAAACAAAGTGGGGGAAAGGCTTCTTTGTTTTTACCGTTGCATAATAATAATTGCGTGCCCGGATTGTCTGGGAATTAAATGTTCTGATTAGTTAATCAATCGTTGGTAATTCTCATTTATTATATCTCTCAGTTACTACGCACGTTGTGATTGGTCAATTTAGCGGGCCGTATTACATTGTACGGTCCGCTAAGATTTAATTCTGTTTTTGTTGTCAAAATGTCTTATTTCATGATTTATCGCTAAGTGTTCTTAACTCTTATCGCAAGTAAAAGTTTAAAACTTTCATATATTTTAAGTTGTGTATTTAAACCTGTGAACAACTTAATGATTTTAAATTGACTTGTTTTGCATTCGATGAACATCAGAAGTTTGATGCCATTCTGCGTCAATAGACTGTTCCCAAACCTGTCAGACACACAGTAGAGATATAGTAAATATCTTACTAACCTTGTCTTCTTGATCAGTACAGTAAGTTACGGATCCTCAATTTTTCCCCTTTAATTTATGGTCTGTTCACTTCACGCTTAGGCCATAAATTGAAATTGAAAAAACATGGTCCGTAAACTTACAGTACTGACCAAGTTGAAAGTTGACCTGTCCTTGCACTGGTAACAATAATGCTATTGATTAGAATGGTGACTTAAGTCAGCTGTTTCATGTTTTTCTTCCAGGAAGAGGACCGAATTGCCAGGAAGGAGCTGGTTGTGTTGAAAGAGAAGCTTACCCAACGGGACACTTCCACAGTAAGGCAGTGTGAAAAGCACATGACTTAATTATGCAATTAAGTTGTTTTGTCACTGGGCTGTTATCTCTCTTTGATCAGATGATGTTCAAACCGATGATTTAATTTAGAAAATAACATTGAAGCTGTTGTACAAGTTTGCTTGCTTTTCTGGCAGGGGAAGGGTACATGTCTGTATAGCATATGTAGCCCATGATCTGTTGTGATCTTGAACTTACAGACTGTTTTCAGTTTTTCAAACCTCGCTAATTTATATTTAATATATTGAAATCCGAGCAGCCAGCACATAGTTATGTACAAATTCATGTTACAAAACAATTGTTGCAGTATTAAATGTTTCCTTGCTTTCCAGAAACAAATGCGAGAATACCTTGTCCGTCTAATCTACTGTGAAATGCTGGGTCATGATGCATCAATTGGTTATGTAGAAGCCATCAAGTTTGCACAACAGCCAAATATTTTAGACAAAAGGGTTGGTAAGTGACTGCTTGTATAGTTATTGTTACCTTTTACGTTCTTAATATAAATGATTAAAAATAATTAGTACAATGTTTCTTGGATAGGGGCTTCTCCATATCAGTTGAATTTTTTGGGGATCAGGGACGTAGCCAGGAGTTTTCAAGGGAGGGGGATCACACTGCATCAAAGTAAGGGTACTCACCAGATTGTCATGTTGTTTTCGCCACCTGTTTGCTTAAAAGAGGCTTACAAAAAGGGGGTCACAGGCACCCCAGGACCCCCTAACTACTCCCATGGGGATCTGCTTGTGGGGACAAAACTGATTTATAGTTTTCTTGTTGGGGGAGCCCCTAGAGGGGTGGTGTTCATCAGTGATTTGCCGCCTGGCTATTCTGACCTTACACATGTAGTATCCTTTACGTTCAAACAGGACATTCTTTTGGTAGGACCTCCACAATGTTGCAGCACAAAAATTATTCTAGATAAGGGAAACGAGATTAGAAACAAAAACTATATAATTATATATTAAATAAAAGTTATATTCAGAGAGCATTGTCTTTGGATCACAGGTTACCTGGCTGTGTCATTGTTTCTTCATGAAAACCATGAACTGATTGTGCTACTGATTAACACACTTCAAAAGGTTTGTGTCTGGGCATTTTTTTGTAATTATAATGATCTGAGGTTTATCACAGTATTTGAGCTCTCTAATTATTCACATCCTTTTAGCAGTAATAAACAGATTCTTATAATGCAGAACAATTTGCACATACATGTAGCGTATTAGCCTGCTTAATTATAAACTGCAAGCAGTGAATTTATTATTGATTTCAGGATTTACGCAGCACAAATGTCATGGAGGTATGTTGTGCTTTGACAGCTGTTTGCAAGTTGATCAACAAAGATATGATGCCTGCATTGCTACCACAAGTTCTGGAATTAGTTGGGTCCAAAAGGTTGGTTTTGTTTTGTTTTGTTTTTGTATTTTTCAACTTAACGGTAAAATTACATGTAGTTCTGCACCAATCAAGAATGAATTCTTGAGCAGTTTGTTGGATTTAAAAACTTGGCGTTTTTACTGTAGTTCAACCCATGAACTCCATAGGCACTTTCCTTTTTGATTGTAAATATTAATGCAGAACTTCTATTTATAAACCCATGTATGCAAAACAGCAATGCAGTCATGTTTCATTCAGTGTCCAATGCATGGGTAAGCACTGCTCGAATTGAGAGTTTGATAATAAATATTTCTGGAGAGGAGAGAGATGTCTGATGGCACATTATTTTCTTGTCACTATACAGGCAAGACTGATGAGTTGGACTTTTGCATTTGAATCTAGTAAATTAAAGTAGAACTCACAACGGGTTTACTGAATCAAAAGACAACTACAGTGAGTCCATAATGTTCAGCTTCTCTTACCATTGCCTTGCATAAATTCCCACTTATCCCATATTCTTTTCTGGATTTGTGTTTTGCCAAGGAACCTGAGTACGCAAGATGATTCCTCAGTATTGCATTGCACATCCCTGCTGTGCACAATTTTTGCGTCATTGGCACGCACATGTGTGTGGCGGAGTGAGCGTACACAATGTAGAGATTTTTCTCAAGCCAAGCTCGACAGCGAAATAAATACAGTGACCCCCACTTTTCAATGCAAGAATTTAACTTACTTGAGGTTATCTACGATATATCACGATTTGAAGAAAAGTTTAAAATTCTACTTTAAAACATTTTTATTTTAATGCTCTAAAGAGCACATCTTTAAGGAGTGCTGGATATGTGCGCATGCAGAGAATTCTTAAGTTTGTAATGTAATCATAACTCTTGTTTAACTAACACATGGCTCAAGTAAGTTCAGGCTCTATTTTGTTTTTAATTTCTCTAATAAATTAATCCAATAAGTACGTTTCTTAGAATTTCCAGTGCTCCTTTCTGCTAACTAAGGTTAAGTAATGACAACCTAGTCAGTTGCAAAAGTGCTTTATTAAGGCTGTCCATTTTTAGCAAAAATGAGCCTGGTGACCCCCATTTTTTATTCCATTTTTCTAATATACATATAACACGATTACCAAGTCGATAAAGTTTGAGAAATTTTTTATACTCCTTCTTTTTTTAAATAGAATCACTTTTAATGAAATACAAATTGTTTTGTCACTCTATGAACCACAGGTATTCCAAGTAATTGCAATTTAGTGCACTTCTGACTTAAGCCACTCACTGGGAGGTAATAGGGGTTGGTTAGCAGCTCCATCAAAGTGTCATGTGAATTGCTTGACACCTTTCAATGGGACGGTCAATAAGACAAACAACAGAAACAATGCCTCTACACCAAAACAATATCAGCTGCTACACTATGACAACACTTTTGACATATTTATGCATGGAAATTTAAGATTTGTTTAGGACTCGATGTCAGGATGTCCTTTTTGCACAAAAGAATCATGACTGTTTTGCTCACCTGTAGCCATATAGTGTAAAACTGTAAATTAAGCTTAAGACAGTCCTGAGGTACAATATAATCATGCAGGTTCAGCGTTGATGTTAAATAGAGTTTTTCAAATATTGTTGTGACTGTGTGTTTATATTTTTTATGTTGTTTTAAATCAGGGATATTGTGCGTAAGAAGGCAGTGATGGCATTACACAGTCTCTACATAAAAAACCCATCAGCTATTCCAGATGTGAGAGAACTTGCGAAGAAAAGTGTTGGTGATAATGATCCCGGGGTTATGTCGTCATCACTGCATATCTTCTATGAATTGATTAAGGTATGCAGTTTATTGTAAAAGCTACATGTACATGTACAGTGTACAAGCAGTCTTGTACAGTAGACTAGAATCTGCTCTTTATTGTCAAAATAATGCCCAGGTTTTCCACAACAGATAGAATCAAACCAACTGTAAAATTCACTTGTCCCTGGTTAGCTTGCGAGCAATAGCACACTTTCTTGGCGCTTCTGCACCAGACTCCTCCCACCTGATCACTGCTTTTGCTGACTAGGTCTTCACCCTTTGCGTGTGGGACTCAACGGTGAGCTTGCTTGCAGGCTAGTCCCTGGCTTCTGGTCACAACTTTCTTTGCAAACGGGAATAGCAATTTCTGATCCTACCTTCACGTACCTTGGTGTGAGAGAGATCTGAGACTGACACTGTTAGCCCTAATCACGCTGTGCATTACTGGGGTACTCATGCTGCACTTTGAATCAGATGCACTGGGGACACAGATTTCTGAACATCTCTATGCCATGACATAGTATTCAACTTGAATCTACAATGTAGCTGTGTGGCACCTAAGCCATGAATATGTAGTGTGATGTAGTAAGATGGCAGACATTTACATGTACATTTTGAAACTACAAGTAGCTGCAATGAAATAACCAGAATTCAGGACAACAGAAGAAAGTGTAATAATAATAAGACGAGATCAAAAAGATTTGGATTGTATGCGTACAGTGCACAGTGTACAGTGTACAATGCTGCTGGATTTTTCATGGGCTACACGAAGCAAGATTGCACAATTCCATCAATCAGTTATCTCTAATCAATAATAGCCAAAGCCACAGTCTGCACGATTACAGTGTAAGCTATACATCTCACCAACAGGCCAACCCTGCTGGATACAAGGACCTTCTGCTTGGATTTGTCAACCAGCAGACTATGATACTAGAAGGCAAAATAGCAAAGGACTATGATTATCATGGAGTAGCATCCCCTTGGATACAGATGAAGCTTCTGAGAATATTGGCATTACTTGGAGCAGATGATCAAAAGTAAGAGAAGTGGCTGCTGACGAATGAATATTGTTACTCTGTAGGGACAATTTATGACTTAACACGAGGGAAAAAATGAAAGTAAACTTATCTAGCTTAGACAGAGGGTAAGAAGGAACAAGAAGCGTTAAACACTGTTTTAGATTTCTTTACGTCAACCCCAGTTTCCATTGTGAGCATCGAGGGATATAGGTCTGAAATCAATCTCAGTGCATGCTCTAAACATATAGAAACCAATAACTTGCAGGACATCTATGCAGTTGTACAAATCGTCTTCTTCCTGAACTTTGTTGTATGTTATTAGCACCGTGTACAGTGTAGCGTTGTATTTTTTTTTTTCTTTTGCAGATCAAGCAAGAAAATTTACCCAGTGCTGGGAAAGACTTTGTCAAAGCTAAATACCAACTCTCTTATAAGTTATGGTGGGTCTGAGAAATTGCATATTAAGTAAGCTACCTTTAATCAGGAACCATGGCAAACAATTTAACCCCTTAACATCGCCTGAATACTAAATTTTTAAATATAGTTAAATGAAATTTAACATAGTTAACGACTAGGAGCTAGTCTTGTCTGTAGCGTTTTTGTAGGCGGTTGTTAGTGTCTCGGCCGTCTGTGAGCGTTTGGTTAGTGTTTGATGCGTTCTGTAGCGTTTGATATAGTTCAATGAAATTTTACATAGTTTATGACCAGGAGCGAGTCTGGTCAGTAGCGTTTTTGTAGGCGTTTGTTAGTGCCTTGGCCATCTGTTAGCGTTTGTTTAGCGTTTTGTGCGTTCTGTAGCGTTTGCAACAGCCATATGGTCGTGAGAGCCCTAAGGGCTGGCATTGGTATTTTTGGTTAGTACATGTGTTGTCGTCCCATGTGCTCGCAGTGTGTTCATCGCTCTGTTAGTGTGGCGTTGTGGATTGAATTATAGTTTAGCGGTTCTCGGCGTTCCCTCCCTATTCCCCCCCCCCCCCCCCCCTTCTTTTCAGCATTTCTTTTTTTTTTTCCACCAGTGCCATCTGGCTTGAGTGTGACGGGTGCCTGTAGGGAGCTTGGCGCGGGGGGCTCGTGGCTTGGTTGCTGGTTGGGCAGGCCAGTCGGGTGTTCTAGCGCCTTGGGGATGTGACTGCGGTTGCAGCCCCCGGGCTTCGTAGGCACCTTCCCTCCACTAGCGACTTGGGCGTTAATAATGATAGAAAAAGAGTATGCGACGCTATAATTCCCTGTGCCTGTATTAAAAACTGGATGATTGCATAACGCAGTTCAAGAGTTTTTCATTGGCTTAGCCATTATGGAATGTGAGCCAATATATACCACGCTCTTCAAATATGGGAAGCGTACGCGTGACTTTTTGGAGTTTTTTTCATCTTTATTATATTTTAGTTTTCTATATCTTGGGGCGTTTTTAATAAAACAATGATTTCGCTCGCGCTTGTTAGATATGAGATGATTATAATATAGCCAGCGAGGCGCTACATGCGGCTCAAAGACAAATGTACAGAGTGATGCTTATTCGTCAATTGCTAACCGGAATAATTTGTATGATTCTACTTGTTTTGAGCTGTATGTAACGTATCAAACATGTAGTGCTGGAAAATGAACAGTGCAAGCAAGCAAATTTAAAAGTGTCTATTTGATTTGAAATGTAAAGGAAATTAGCTCCTGGCCGATAGAGCTCTTAAAAGGTACGTCAATCCGATTCTTTTCATGGTTGTTATCTTTAGCTGTTGCTTATGAGTGTACAAGGACAATTACAAGCATTTATCCTGACAAGGGTCTTATAGACAAGGCCGCTAGGTGTGTGGGCGTATTTCTTGTGGCCAAAAGTAATGACATCAAATACTTGGGTAAGTGGTTCAAGTGTTTTTTTTTTTTCCTACCATCCATCATTCACGTGGATTTTCACATGAATATTGTAGCTATTCTAACCGTTTGTTCGTGGCAAGTCCGACTCGGCGTGTCGTCTCGGCCAAGAGACTTTTCAGGGACCTTTCAGAATTCAATAGCACACCCTCTGAGAATGGCGCTCAAAGTCCCTTTCACAAATTCAAGATGCTAGCAGTCTGGCCTTCAAACCGTACGTTTACGAGTTTGATGTTGAATTCTGAAAGGTATCCGAAGAACCTCTTGGCTTAGACGAAACCCTGTGTCAGAGTTGCCACGAACTATTTTTCATAAGTATTTGACAATTTTTTATTGTCTACAGCTGTACTAGGAAAATGTCATGTTTGATATTTGTGGTTTACCATATCCAAAATCGGAATTGACTAATCAGAAGCCTTGTTTACCGCCCTGATTTTCTGCAACATCACCAACCTCTTAATGCCGGAATTTTGGCCAAATTCTAAGTACTGTGGATCCCTAATGCCGTAATGGTGGCTTTTTCACAAACTTCTGCTGCATATCAGACTCGTTTGGTCTCGTATTTTGGCCTGATCGGTCTCGCCGAAATACTTGTACGAACGATAGCTCAACTGAACTCAGCTGATAAACACCCTGAGAATGTCAAAAAGGTACGAAAGCACTGCATGGCCATTTTAATACCACTTTAATTCAATTCCTCTTTTAGTATTAAACTTAACTTCTCGGAATTGGACCGGAACAAGCTTGCAATGGAGGCTCATGCGGGCCAATATCATCAATGTCATTTGCATTTCAAAATACTCCCCTTATTAGCCTCAGCTAGTTCCAGTCCAGTACCGAGAATACAAATATGGCCTGTTGTATTGTACATTCGACCGTTTTTCAGTGATGATCAACTACTTATCGAAGACTTACAGATATTGTCTAGAGTGCATTTGGCCGTATTAGATCATTTTCGGAACATTACCCGTATTACTGACCGAAGAATACTGAAGTTCCTGATTACTTCCGTAGGGAGGTTATGTTTCAAGTTGTCTTCACCATATCCTATCGTATTCCAAACTCTTTTTAATAAATTATTTAGTCTAGGAAAACTGGCGAAAATCAAAAGATTGCGTACGGTACTACCGAAAATGCAACGGCTCTTCTAGCCGTCGGATTAGTTCGTAAAAAGAAATATTCAATACATGCTTTTCCGTTGAATCCAAAGTCTGTAACACATACTATAGCATTTTCGATAACAATTCTTTAGAATACTCGACATGCATTAACCTTCAAATTTTTCGGAAATAGTGAGAACCCTTTTAGCAACCTTCGACCATTTTCAGGAAATGTCTGGTATTGGTTAGGAACGGTTGAGATCATTTTGATCATTTTGATCTTCGTGTGCAGTTCTCGTAACACTGCTTGATATCGTTGGTCAAATTCATCAATTTGTTACACCCATTTTGTTAGGGTAATGTTCATGTAGTAATTCCATGAGTTTGTTATGGACACTGACAAAGTAAAGTTCCTCTCTCGGTATTCCATAGGCATCAATTCATTAACATCTCTGATCCAAATGGGCGGTGGATTTGTCATGGAACCTGCCTACCAGCGGATTGTCATTGACTGCCTCAATGATCCAGATGAGACACTGAAAAGAAAGGTATGTACAACTTAGCAATACTAGTTATGTACATGAAGTTGTAGCTACAGTGTATGTAGCTACATAAGGGTGGCATGGATTTGAAGTTGATCAACGTCATCTGCACGCAATTTGAACTCAATGGGCACCTATTATTTCCATAATTATGTGGCAATTCCTTCTGTTTTTCACTTCCTTTTTCTTTACGTCATCTCTTTAACGTTGCCTTTACTAGTCACATACTACTGTGCATGTGAAGGTAGTTATCATCAGTAAGTTGTGAAGCTTGGACAGAATTCCTTAACTCAGTATCATTTAATATGGTGTTGTTTTTATGTATCTCATGTTTTCTCTTGATTGATCCCAGACATTGGATCTGTTATGCCATATAACAAATGCTGCGAATGTGGAAACAGTTTGTGATAAACTGCTGTCGTATCTCAAATCCACAACAGATGCGTATTTCAGAACAGAACTGGTCGATAGGATAACCGAGCTTGCTGAAAGATATCCTTTAATTCGTCAACTTCCATACTTAAACAAAAATATGTGTAGATTTTATATGTTTGTACATATTCGTGTCAACTGGGTCTCCAAGGTTAGGAACGAACCAACCAACCAACCAACCAGTGAACGAACCAACCAACCAACCAACGAGCGAGCGAGCGAACGAACGAATGAACGAAAGACCGACCGAACGAAAGTACGAACGAATGAAGAAGCGAACGAACGAACGAACGAACGAGCGAACGAGCGAACGAGCGAACGAGCGAACGAGCGAACGAGCGAACGAGCGAACGAGCGAACGAGCGAACGAGCGAACGAGCGAACGAGCGAACGAGCGAACGAGCGAACGAGCGAACGAGCGAACGAGCGAACGAGCGAACGAGCGAACGAGCGAACGAGCGAACGAGCGAACGAGCGAACGAGCGAACGAGCGAGCGAGCGAGCGAGCGAGCGAGCGAGCGAGCGAGCGAACGAACGAACGAACGAACGAACGAACGAGTGGACGTACGAACGAACCAACCACGACCCGGGCCAGAATATTCAACAAACGCACTCTGCGTTAAGCCCGCCTTATTATTTCAATAATTATTCCGTTAATAAGTAATGAACCCTTGACATGACTGTCAAATATGCGCCAGACAACTCGTGGTACATTCTGACTATCAATGAGGTGTTTGAGCTTGGTGGATCGCTCGTCAGAGAGGGTGTGGCACACAACTTGATGCGGCTCTTAGCTGAAGGTGCGCTATGCTAAGTTCTTTTCATTTCAGTATATGCTCACCACAGAAATGATTGTTCAGGTTTGAGTTTTAACTCTGACTTTGTTTGTGGACCTCTCTGATGTCCTATACAATTAGCAAATATCAATCGCGAACTGCTTGGGCCGGTATCGTTCAGAAACTCTTGGTGCCAACAAGCATTTAGAAACTCCCCGGGGATAGCAACATGCAGAGACTCGTCATGGCCTTTGGCATAGGAAACGCTTTGTGGTTGCTACAATTCGGATATTTTTCGTAGCCAATAGCAATCAGAAACTTTGCGGTTTCTTGTTACTGAAAAACGTTTCGGCTGCGTCTGGAATATTTGCATCCAATGAAGGAAAAAAAATATATTTTGAATAGTTAAAAAAAATAGGTTGATCAGGTGTTTATTGAATAAAACCTTTAATAGTGCATGATAAGCGTTAGCGCAAGGGGAGCGTAAAACTGGCGGGCAAACTGCGTTATGTAATATTTAATCGCCAGCAGATGTCTCGCCTTTCTTAAATCCACAGGAAATGATGATGAGGAACTTGATAATGAAACCCGCCGATTTGCTGTATTGTCCTACATCGACCTTCTTGAAAAACCTGTTTTACCGGATATTCTGGTTTGGGTTATTTGCTGGGTGAGTTGAATCTTGAACTAAGGGAACTATTAGGTTATTTTGTAAGGAAAGTAAAGATAAAATGGACCTTATGGTTATGGACCTCGACCGCGCCCTGGCTCATAAACATGCCAAAAAATAAAACAGAACTCTGCCAATATGCAGGGCTCTTTGTCCCACACTTGTGACGTCATGAACGTTACATCTTTCTTATTTATTTACTACCGCCCGAATTTAGAAAAGTATTTTTAAAAAGTATTTAAACGAATTTAACACTTCGTATTAATCCATCCTCTTTGAAGGTGTTGGGAGAATATTCATACGCAGCTTCCGAATACGAGCCGCGAGTCATTCTTGAACAACTTTTCTCGTTGCTGGAAAGGAAGTTCGAAGGTATGAACAGAAACTTCACATGTTCTTGACTAAACTTTTGCGAGCTATGATCGTAGCGAACTATCTTGTACGTTTTTATTTATGTAAAACCAGAGGTTACCTTTTACGCTTCCTGAAAGTGCCCATATTGTTTGTTTGTTTTCGTTTTTTTTACTTTTTCGCCTAAATCTGCACATCACCCGACGAAGGAAAAGAAAACTGAGATGTGAACGAAACGTCATTTCTTATCACTGTGTTTTAAAGTTTCTGTTTTTTTGCGGTACACCTACGCCGCTAATTAAGATGGTTCATGTGAAAAAGAGAAAGAATTCTGCTTTGCGCGCTCGTTTTGTTTGCAAAACGAAAGCAAAAAGTGAGTGTTGGTTTCTTGTTGTCTTGGAAACGCATCTTTCTGGTAAATTGCAGTCTGAAGCCACGTGTTCCTGACGTCACAGCTCTTTTGACAGGGAGAAGAACTGAGAGAAGACTGATGCGAAGGGTCAGCCAAAATGGCGGCAAATTTTAAATTTTTGGAAAATTAGTGAAATCAAGGTCGCGAGTTGGTGGCCTTGAATTGTGTGTGTGTGTGAGTTTTTTTTTCGCAGAGGTTTTTTACGCGCAGTGTAAATTCGAGTGAAAAAGTGAAAAAAAAAAAAAAGAAAATACGGTTTACGGGAACTTTAACACATTCTTATTAAAAAAAAGGTGGGAGTAACCACCTTCCTCTCAAGTGATTCTCTTTCTACACTCCTACATACATGTTCTTACAGAGTTCCTGTTATGTAATGTAGCAGTGTAATCTTGGCTGATTTCAACGTTTGTCATTATTTAGATCCCAGTACCAAGGGCTGGATAGTGACTGCTATTGGAAAGCTGACGTCACAAATTGGACAGCTGGATGATGGCACAAGAAATGTGTTAGAAGAACACGTGACAGGCACGGATGTCGAGCTTAGACAGGTCAGTAACCGAGTAGTGAGAATTTGCCAACCGATGCCATGTTATATTTCATGCTTGGTTTATTGCCAAAGTAATAAAGGCAGACCTCTATCTTGTGCTATATTTTTCCCAGCGTTGTTCAGAAATTCAAGAACTTTCTCAAAACGTTTTCCTGATGCAAAGTGTGCTACCTTTAGATGGTTGCTGTGAAGAACTGGAGGTGAGTGGATTCGAAACAATTCAGTCGCTTTTCATTTTTGTCCCGCGATAGGTCATTTGAGTCTCCTTTTCGGCCCTTACTTGTTCGTCACGAAGGACTCCTATCGGAGCATTACGTCACGCAACACTTTTAAAGAGCGTGATAATCAACTAACATCTCCAAACGGAGACTTTGGTTTTTTTTATCTCGCTGTTGTTAAATCTGTGCTAATGGACTTCCTTAGGCGGACATCTCTCTTAAGTGGTCACTTGCCTTCGTTACAGCCAAACTAACAATATAGCTGACCATGAGAAGACACCTCTCCCAAATGGACATAGGCAAAAATGAAAATACCAACATAACTTCCCATGAACGGACACCTCTCTGAAGTTTCTTCGTCCCAGCCACTTACAATCACCTCATTTTTTAAGACTCTCTGTAAGTAGGCACCTCTCCTTAGTAGACTCTCCCACTCACAGGAATTTTAACTGTGCAGACTACCCCCGAAGAGTCAGATCCAATGAACAAAGGAATGTATGTATTGTTCTGCGTTTATTTGGCGTTGACAGGTGGACGAATCCTTGTCTTTCTTGGATGACTTAGTATCAGAAGCGCTATCTAATGGAGCTTCTCCATACAGGCCCATGAGAGAGCGAGAGATCGACACAAAAGTTAAAGGTCTGTAGTTCGCTGGCAATAGCATTATGATAAAATAAAGTTGTAGGATAGAGAGTTTTGTACATTAGGCAGCTTGATGTATCAGTTGTCTGGTAACGTCTTGTAGTCCAATAGTTCTAGTAGAAGACTTTATTTACCTTGACTGACTAGAACAAAATAACGAACGGGGATAACTCTCTTTTTGTTAAATACCGTTGTACAGATAAGTAATAAACTTGCGCATCCCCGCTAATGTAAAGTACTGAAAATAGAATTGAGCAAGGTAGAAGTTATCGTTTCTATTTCTCGCTAATAAATTATTCACGCTCCCTAATGCGTCACGTTTCCGTTTGTCTTTCAGAGGTTCCAGATTCCCAACCGAGCCTTAAGTTCACACCTTACGAAAATCCAGTGAAAATTTCTAACAAACCGCCACAACAATCATCTGTAGCACCTGAGATAAAAGAGCAAGCAAAGGCCGCCAAGCCTGCTAAAGAGCGTAAGAATATTGAAACCAAAGTGAAAGGCCGAACCCATGCAAAGACCATCGAGGTGTCGCCTCCTAGTAACAAGCTCTTTTCTGGAAAGGCTGTGTGGGGACCTGGGGGCTACGTAAGGGATCGAGGGCAGTCTGGGTCAGTGGAGTCCAGTAGTAAGTCTGATTCCTCATCGCGGAGCTCTGGGTCTGACAGGCAAACAGTCGTTAAAACGAAAGCTGAGGTGAGAGAATCTGAGAATCTATGTGGCAGCCTTCTGTTTTTTTTTTTTTTCGCCAAAGGGTTTTTTTTTCCCCTTTCCAATGAGCGGTTAAATTCCAAGTGTATCGAGAAAGTTACAAGCAGTAGAACTGAGAAGTTACGACCTTATGAAAAGATTCTAATGAGAGGAATAGTCTTACTCTCATTCGTCATTCTCTACATTTTTGTAATTTTAAAGTATATTTAATTGTGTACGGGTTCGCGACTCTAGGTCAGCACCAGTCCTTCTGTGACTGATCAAGAAGACGTCCGCAAACAACAACTAGCCACTCAGCTCTTCAGTGGTGTCACAGATAAACAACGTCCATCTGCAGGCAGAGGTCACTTGGCAGCCAATAGGATAACTAGAAACCCTGGGAAAACAAGGTTAACTGCTGCTAATTCTGGAATGACTGCATCAGCCGATGATCTATCGCATTCTGTAAAAGGCATAGCTTCAAAGTCTGCAGGAAAATCGAACATGGATCTTTTGCTAGATCTTGAGAGCACTGGAGCTTCTCGTATTGGAGAAGAAAAAGCTTCATCCGGTAATGATGTCCTTCTCTCACGTTTGGACAACACAACAAAATTAATACCGCCAAGGGATAATGAAACGTTAAATAGCACACGGGAATCTTTTGATTCTGATTCTCCTGTGGTGATGAACACAAGTGAGGCTGGTTACGGGAACGCTCAAGAGGTTTGGCATATCTTCTTATTTATTTAGCCGTTTTCCGTGAAAATAATTCTGACTACATTAACACGAGACGTTGAATGTGAATAGTTTATTGAGGATGCTTCAGTCAGTCATCTGATGCAGATGTATCCCTTCTAACAATTATAGCTATTACTTCTAACAATTAGAACCTGTGCTACTCCAGATGAGAAAAACCACTAAAACCCACCTTTTAGATGTGGCCAAAAATGTGGAAGCAGCAGGAGACCCTCAGGATAGGATGCGAAATCAATAAGCCAGAACATTATACAAACATTTATACAAGCTGTTAAAACAAAAGCTTAATCCAAAAGGGTGGGCGAACACGAAGACTGACTAACCTAGAATGACCTGAATCTTCCGCCAAAAGCCTAAATGGTCCCTTGACGTCCCATGACATCCCGCGATCCCTTCTATCGTGCCGTCAGAATAATAACTTCTGACTAACTCGCTGTTACTCAATCGCCATAAATTACATTAGCTTATAGTCGACCAGGTTTATTGTTTCACATGCAATGCTAGTTCATCTCGGAGTGGGATTCTTATCTACTATAATTTGTAGGTTTATTTAGGCTTTACAAACTACTGAATTTTCCAACATAAAACTGAGGAATACTGAGGAAATCAGAACATAAAAATGGACATAATACCTGTAGATTATGGGAAGAAAGGCGGACGAGAACGCGGAATCTGATGATCTGTGGAAGATGAAAGTGACAGGCGGCGCATTTTGCCCGTGTATGAAGTGTAGTCACAATCAACAATTCACCATTTTGTTTGCCAAAGCACATGAGGCAGAAAAAGTAATACAACGAATAAAATAAATATGTTCGTGTTATCTATTAATTATGTGATAATTGTTCTTATGTGGAAAAGTTAGTGCAACTCAGTTACTAATTTCAGTGCGGCCACTTTTTCCCACTTGAAATCAAAATAGTATCTTAACTAGCAAGTGCTTGAAAAAACTTTATACAAGTGTTTAAAGTCCATCTTTTTATTAAGCAGTTTAACATTTCAGATGTAGAGATAACCCTTCCAGGGTGCTCACTTCTTTGGAACTGTAGGTGGATTAATAACATTCGAAACTTGTCTTCAGACATAAAATTGATGCTCTTTTCTTTGAAATATTATGTTTGAGAAGTAATTTAAAATGTAATTTCACACTAAGGGAAAATGTCATTTCCCAGGTATTTTTTAGTTCGTTATAATTTGGACATTTCTGGAGATAAAAATCGATTTCTTTGCAAAGTGAAAACGTTTAAGACTTTGAATGTTGTGTCTCTAAGAATAATGTATCTTTTTGTATAATGGTCTACTCAGAATACAACTTTGCTGGACGAAGATATTACAGAACGAATTCACCGATTAGAGCTCACAGGCACACCATCTGCTTCTTTACCGGAAGACTTGGTTGACTTCCAGCATTCTCCAGAAGCTGTGGAACTCTGTTTCGATAGCAATCTTCGTGTTACTCTTCAGAAAGTCTTCAAACCTCTCGAACTTGTTCTTGTTCTTTACCTGACCAATCAGAATCAGGCTAACGCGCCGATCCATGACGTCAGCAGCGTGCTAGAACCACCCTCCAATCTGATTGGCTCCTTTGATTCGTCGACAAGTAACAAACTTCAGGATGAATCCATTGGTCCTCTCGAATGGGTAGGAATATCATCCCTTTGTTCAATTTCTAATTCCGTGTTATTCTTGTTGCTTTCCCTAAGGCTTGTTTTCGTGTCCTTATCTGTTTATTAATTCCTCTTAGAGCGGTTTTCAGTTGAGTGTCGAAAGTAATCAGGCAATTAATTTGGTTTCGTTTTTGGTTTTTCTGTGCTTTGGGATTGGCTGAGTAGTCTAATTGGTAAGTACTTGGTTTGGTTTTGTTTTTATGACACTCAATTGAAAACCGCTCTAATAAACTGTTCAAACATGCACTGTAGATCGGATTGTATAATTTTCCCTTGTCCTCTAACGTTTAGCTGTAATTTTATAAGGTTTCCCAGTGAATCATGTATTGTTGAACTATATAAGATCAACTTGTAAGCCTTCTTTATAATATCAAAACATCTTGACAAACAGACAAGGTGGTGAACATGCAGGTTGCCCAGCATACTAACGCCAAGTTGTTTCTTTATAGGCGAGGCACAAAATTGAATTAAAATACAAATCTCCTGCTCTTCATATGAACTTTAGTGGCAAAATTTCGTATAAAGATCCTAACAGGACATCAAAGCATTTGTTTTTTAATCACACTTTGAACATCAGCGACATTTTACGGCCTCTTGCGATAAACACGGAAGACTATGGACAAAAGTGGACCGAAGCTTCGTTTGAAAAGAAGCAGAGACTATCAAGTTCACTGAAAAACTGTCAAGACATCTGTGAAACAGCGGAAGAACAGTTACGACTTCACACGGTCGAACAAATAGGTGAGAAGTACTAATATAAGGCACCGTCTACACTACACCAGAGGAATTTGAAAACGCAACAATCAGCGGCCATTTTGCATTTGTGTTTGAGGAAAACTTGGACAGGGGAATACCGTGATTATCGTGACGTCATCGCTTACGAAAAGCTTTGTTTTCAAAATGTTTTCCGTCCACATTAAGACGCAAAGCCGGCGTTTTCAAATTCCTCAGGTGTGAATAGCGTTTTCGTGACTGAAGGCCTAGCCGGAAGAATAAAGCATTTTCCAATTTCTCCGGCGTAGTTTGGACGGTGTCTTAAAGTGGCCCAGCCTGGTCATTCTCGCATCGAATTGTTAATTGAACACAAGGGTTTTCGACCTGAGCTCTTGCTTGTAGCTTACTCATTTCCCTAAATCTAGATCCGAATTATATTCTTATTTTATGTTCTAAAAAAGACTGATTTTTCTCTTCGCCCACCTTTTGATCAGCGAGAAACTGTGCGCAGTTTAAAACTTTGAGTTTTAAATCAATCAGCCACAGGTCCAAGAATACAGCCGCCTACGGAAAGTCCTTTGTGGTCTGCACAGCGCCTGTTTTCAGGAGGCTCGTTTTGTATTTGGTCGCGTATATGGATAATAGCGGCTCTTGTTATAGGATTGCCTTGTCTTTGAATGACACAGTGCTATTTCTTCTTAGGTACAAAAGTTATATTGGCTGGTACCGTGATGCAGTGTGGGATATGTCTGTTGCACATCAGCTGTAGTAGTGACGATTTAGAACTGTCAATCAAGTCGAACAACAGACTTCTAAACGATGCACTGATGAAATATTGTGTGACTATCCTCAGATAACGCTTCAGCGCCTGGCGGTTTCTGCTGTGGAGAAAATGGTGCCAGGTCAATATTTATTTCTTTCTTATATCCCGTGCGGTTGGCGTCACGGACGATGTTGAACTTCGACTTGAACACGGTCCCATAATTGAATGATTTCTGTCAATTTTTCTGTTTTCTCAAATTCGACTGTGGATTAGCGAACGGACATATATACCACAAATATTTAAACGAGTTAACGTACAATTCAATCGTAGGACTCTTGCTCTCATTATGTATGTATTAACTTACAAACCTCGAGGACTGATGGGTACTCGGAATATTCTTGATAATACGTGTGGTAAGCGATCGATAAGGAGAAGATTGTTTCCTTGTATTAGTATATATGAATTGTTGTTCTCAGTTTGGAAGCCCCTACGCCCGAATGTAGCTTGTCCACAGCTTTGAACAGCACATTTTGTTGTCTTTATTACTGGTTCGGATGGTCTTGGGTGTGACCAGGGTTCGGAAAGCAAGAATAGCTGCAGTTTTGTAGCGGATTTTGAGGTTTAGGAATTGACTCACGAGGAAGGTAAACTTGGTAAATTCTATTGTCTCATAACAGAGGAGGATTTTCAACACTTGTACAACGCTTCGTAGAGATGACTAATGGTCAAAAAATCTAATTTTACACCATAGCTAATAGAGGGGACTGGTTATGAAGCCCGGCAAACATCAAGGGAGCAAACAAAGATGGTAAGATTTATGTGGAAGGTCCACGACCGTGCACAATTTTTTGTTTTGCACTCATACACTATGCATGAATTAGGAAACCAACACGTTTCTTTTGGTTAGTTCCTCGGTCAGTAGTAAACAACTATGGTGTTTTGTGCACGGTCAAGGCCAAAAAAGCGAACAAAAACACACAACAAAGAACTTTGTCGGGTTTCATAACCATTCCCCTCTGTTAACTTTGTTTACACATTTCTTCATTTACTGTAATGCCAAAAACCTCAATAAGTCCTGAATTGTGATATTTACCTCTGTCATAGCACAATAGAGATTACCTTTTATCACTAAATTATGTAATCGTTTAAGTATTTCACTGTCTTTCTAATGTAGCCGAAGACTTGGACACAAAATTGCATTTTCTGCCGTGTTTACTACAACACCTTGAAAAATCCTCGTCAACGGTTCACAGTAAGACGCAACAACCTTTAAGTGTAACAGAAATTTTTTAGCGGAATCTATGGTAAAAATTCAGAGAATGAGAAATATTTTTTTAATAACTGTAATCTATTAAGGGACGGACCATTTTGTTTTTATTTTTTTAAGGCGGGGGGGGGGCGGGGTAGGCAATTTTTGGGGGCATGATTTTTTTTTTCTCACCTTTAAGCTGTATATGATTGTTTTTTTGGTGGGCAATAGCTTGTGCAACAATTTTTCTTTAACGTCAAAAACAGGACCTGAATAGTAGAATGCTTGTTCTTGATTTTTTCCCCATGGCTTCCCTTGCACGATTTTTTTCCAGTTGTACTGTGCAGGAACTTTTTCGAAATCGCCGAACCCTCCCCCCTCAAAAAATAATGGTCCGTCCCTAACGAGCGAGGGCCCCGCTGGACCTTAAATGTAGCTGCTATTTTTAGTTCTTAACTATATTTGTCAGGTGGAAAGATATGCAACTTTCAGAGAGATATTAAAATAGAAACGTAGTGTACGTTGAGACTTGTCTTTGAGGTCTTTTTTTAGGAGTTATACCTCGGACGAGACTAAGATGTTGTTGATTGGGCTTTCAATAGACATCTCGAAGGCATTTGACAACTTTAAGTATGATCTCCTACGAACTCAATTTTACACTTTGGGCGTCTCTCTCTGCTAGAAACTGGTTTGAAACTTGCTCGTCCCAACGCCAGCTAGGTCGTGATCAGGCCTGAGAGGCCTGGGTAGTGATGATTGAGGATGCTTGGGAACCAATAGACCAATTCTGGTCCTCTATAGAGGGAGGGGATAGAACTGGACCAGGAAACCCAGAGAAGACCATTTACAAAAGGTTCGAGAAAATAGCCGCGGGGAACACAAAAGTTTAAATGCATAGTGAATCGGAGATACATCCATTGTCTTCTTTTGGGAATGGGAGTTGGGTCGGTTGATGCATGAGACATTTAATATTTCGGTGCAATAACCTTTGTTTCTTTCAGTCCTTGTTGTGAAGATCAAACCTTTTTTCATATGTATCATGATTTTGGTTACCAGAATTAAATAGGTGTCCGCTAACTGCACTTTCGAAGAAGGGTATCGCCAGGCTAACAAGTTTGCTATCTAGCCTCTTGAGGCAGCTTTTAATATTTCAAGGCGGTACAGTGAGTCAAATATTATAAAACTGAGCGACAATAAAGTCACTCGTTGTGCGAGGCAAACCAATAGCGCCCCAGTTTTAGAGGATAACTGGTCTGATCTTCATCTCGGCTCGCTTCATGGGGTAATTAGGTCCTTTCCAGTGATACCAGCTGACACCATCACCAACTGAAGAGTGTCCGCCGTGATGATACAAACCGTTCAGGTTGGACTGACGACATGACTTGTACCACCAGGCTCCTTTAAACTCCGCAGCACAGTCTCTGCTGCTGCTGTCATTATCCTGATCTTTGGTGCTAAAGCGTTTACCACTATGAGTAGAAAGAGAATCACCAGCCAGTCCTGAAAAGCAGACAATCGCGAAGATAGATGAGGATTTAGAAATAAAAGTATGTTCCGTGTTTAGTAAAAATCTGCTAGTATTCCACTCGCGCTTGTTGGATATGGGATGATTACTGAGCCAACTCGGCGCAACGCGCTTCGGTGGCTGCTTATCTCATATCCAACGCGCGCTCGTGGAATATGTGGAATTGTCTTGTTGCTTTACGCTTTTTAAGCGCCCTAGTCAGCCACACCTTTCTTTTTGTTTACATGCGAGAGTTTGGCTATTATATTTTATTCGGAGCATGTCGAAACGAAGGAAATCATTGTGAAACTACTAAGGATAATTAAATATACTTTCAGGAACACAACTTACAGTAAAGCAATATCAATAACTTCCATTACATCGAAAATGGCTGAGGTTGACTAGGGTCCTTTAAAGGAGCTAAGTCATTTGTGCTGCTTGAAAAGTTTAGCCTAAATATTACAAGTTTGAGTATTGTAATCCGTGTTAAGCTTCACCATCCTAAACCGTACACGTTCCTTAATGGTTTATTATTATCTCTTCAATAATATGCATGAAAAAATTACTCGATTCTGATCGGCTGATCGGCTGGCTCGTGCAATTTCAGCTTTTTGAAAAACTCACTCGTGCAAATTAATTCCAAATTGAACTCGGAACCGTATGATTACCTATACTAATTTTCTTTATATCTTAGCAACTACTATTTTCAAGTTTCCTTGAAACTGAAGTTAATTTTTTGCGTGGCAAAAATAACCGCGTATGTGTCCTGACCAAGCTCCTTTAATGGTATCACTCCGATCTTCACAACGAGCCAAACTCGTCGTTCTTCAAAAGGAAACGAACAAATAAACAAACACCGTTTATAGACTGATTTAAGTTAGTTAATGTTTATTAGCGGTGCACGAGAAGAGGCTGCAAAATTAGATCCCGGCTGTAGCTTCATAACTTGTAGGATGTACCTGAATATGATCCAAGACTAAGAATGCACTTAGATGCTTCATCCTCAATTACAAACATGTCGTACTCGGCAAATCTGGTCTCTCCCTGCCAATTCTCTAATTCCACTCGAAGCTTGAAAGTATCACTGTTGGTCAGGCGGTGTATCTTGTCCAGTCCCAGCCAAAACTCGCCATTCAGGTTACCAAAGTCGTTCTCACAGTCGGCCCAGCCGCGGTAGAAATCAACGGAGCCGTCTATCCTCTTCTGGGACACAGTGCACCCTCAACCGTCTGAACCATCAGGGTCTATTGTATAAACACCACCGCTTGTTTTACCAGCGTTGTACAGCTCATTACAGCTTTTCATTGGAGCTGCAAGGAAGATTTGAATTAAAGTGACTGCCTGCGTATGAACGGTGACTTCATGATCAACTAGTGCCGTGAGATAATCTCAGGTAATGCAGAGTGCAATGTGCAGTCCCAACCTGTGCTCAGTCCAAATTTGTATTGGCATCGGTAGTCAGCCTGGGCTTTTTCCCGTGGAGAATATGAACAGAAAATGAAAGGACAAGTAGTGTGAAGGTTTTATGTTTTAAGTTTATTCAAGGTACAAAAATAACTTATCAGAGCATCACTCTGTGTGGTTCTGGAAACGGGAGCAAAGCGTATCACCCTAACCGTGCCATTCTCAAACGTATGGTCCTACCACAAGGAAAAGCAGACAGCGTTCGCGAGAAATGTGTCGTTTACTTCGTCTGTAGTCGATATCGTAGTCTGTAGTCTGTAGTCCACTTAACTGAGCGCGCGTAAAGAGCAAATTGCTTTTGTTCTTCAAAGAATAGTAACACAAAGAGAACTAGGGGTCTTCTGACAAAAAATGTACAACACTTTTTACGCCGTACAAACAGGTACCTGCCCCAACCCACTCCAGCCCCTTCATCGCCAGCCCACTGGATCATCCCAATAGTGCACTCGGCGCAATAAATACCAATAATGCAATGTCTGACAGACAGACAGACAGACAGACAGACAGACAGACAGAAAGACAGAAAGACAATACTTTCTTTGTCATGTAGGTAATTAAATGGCAACTAAAAAACTGGTGTTGACCTACAAACTAAAGTATAACTACAAAATTTAGATGAGAAAAGAAAAGGAAAAGAAACTTAAGTTTTCAGTCACTCGAGTTTTCAGTATACATACAAGTTTTGCAGTGGAAAATCAAGTCTTGGGAAGAACAATTTTAAAAAGTTGAAATAATACCTTTTGGTATACCTTTTGATATGAAATACCAGGTTTGAAAACAAACTCCATGATTAATATCACATGGACGTGATAAAAGTTTCCAAGATTAAACATTACGCAATTTGACAATCAGCGTAATATTTCCATTAATTATTTTCCTACCTACCGATGCATTCGCAAACCTTGGGCATTTCATTTAACGCGCATTAGTCCGCATTCGTGCATCCAGTCAGCGGATAATCGTGCTGTAGGCAAATGAAAGGAGAATAAAGGAGATCGAATGTGGCGAACGTTTGTGGATGAAAATTAACAAGTTACCATCTCTATGTGGATGAAAATTAACAAGTAGCAATCTTTATCAAAACTTAAAGGTGTCTTTTGAATGGTACATTCCATATTTTTTGTAATTGAGCACCAAACTTGTGGGAATGTTCGTGCCGGTAAAGTTCCAATGCTACTTCATTTCGCCGCCGGCAATTCGTAAGACGACGCAGGCAACAAAATTTCCATCCAATGAAAAAACTCTAGGCTAAAAAGCCCGATCAGACAGGACAAGAGAGCTCTAGGTTCGCTTAGCTTATTCACCAGTTGACACAACATGTTTGCAGGCGTGGCCAAAATTAACTAAACCTCGGCAGAAAATATCTGAAACACAAATATAGTTGCCTCGCAGACCATACCACTCTCAGGGCCATAGCTATTAACAGGCGACCCGAGGCCCTAACATCGGTAAAAAGTTTGGAATTTATATATTTATTTCAAGTTTCGACAAGTTCGCGTCAGAGGCTGCGCATTTGAAAAAAATAAATCAATACAAAAAAAACGTTTTCTTCTGATATTGCCTCGGTTAAAATTTTACAGTGCGCCTGTCTACAGTACGCCGGAGAGATTTGAAAACGCAACAATCACTGCTCATTTTGGCAACAATCAGCGGCCATTTTGGATTTGTGTTGAAGGAAAACTCGGGCACGGAAATTGCATGATTATAGTGACGTCATAGTTTTCGAAAAGCTCCGTTTTCAAAATTTTTCCCCCCACATTAGAACGCAACGGCGGGGTTTTCAGATTCATCCGGTTTGAAGAGCGTTTTAGAAAAGCTCCATTTTTTTGACGGATTATACTGAGTGTGGATGGCAGGCCTAACCGTAGATGTCACGTTGAGTTTTCAAATTTCTCAGGCCTAGAGTGGACGCGCCCAAATCTTGCTTTTCCTGGAGAAAGTCAGCCATTACGAGAAATAAATCAACAATGGCTCTAGTTGGAATCGAATGATGTCTTTACATAGCTAGCTGCTAGCAGAGTACTATATCAAACACGAAAGACCGTGTATGACCACATTTCCAAACACCGAGCAGAGAGTTGAAACCACGACACGCAGTGGAGTATTTTTGACGAACTTCCGGGTGTTTCGTAACGTGGTCAAACACGGTCTTGAGTGTTTGGTATATCTTGTCAATCGAAACTAATAAATATAAGAAGAAAACGGAGAAATAAAATCTTAAAGATCTATGTTAATAAAGATCAGATATCCGAACACCGTCACGATGATGATTTCCGTTGTTTAAACGAGATAAATTTTATGAGTTTGAGAAGTACAGTTCTAATACCGACAAACAAACTAAACAGATTCAGAGAATCGTGAAAATATTACGTAGGATATGGATAAAATTAAATCGACGTTGTCCTCGGCCTTGCTGCTGTGGTTGCTGAAACCCCCCAATACTTCAGTTGTACATACACAGCATTGTTGTGTTTTGCATATCTCGTACCCGGTTTCCACGGTTTACGCGTGAAACGCCTGAGACCATAACCCCCCTTTTGGCGACCAAAACGCTTGCATTTTAAGACTCGGGCTTTCCTACGGAGGCCCGAGTAAAAATTCCAATCATTAAACGACCTTGGTCAATTTTCTTAGAAGCTAAGAATTTTGATGGGTTCGTAAAAGTTGCTACCGGATTCGCAAAATTTTAAGGTAGATTCTAAAGAGTTTCAGACAGTATTATAATGATATGTTCAGTTCTCTGGCCACTAGCAGCTGGATTTTAAAAGGGGGATATTTAGCTGTTGCGAGTTTCTAGTCGAGTACTTGCTTCTATGAGCTCGCTTAGTGAGCCTGTTCCTTCGCAAGGATCACAAAACCAAATGGCGCCCCCGCGTGGAAATTACTGTCAGTCCTATCTGGGTCAAAAGCCCAAGGGTTCATACAACTTGTTACGTATACAATAATTCAGACTCAGCATTCAGACCTATTTTACAACTATTATACGATCCTGAGTTGAATCCTCGACCAAATATGTATACTAGGAAGTACTCTATTATAGGGCACTGAAACCTTGAATTTTCGTTAAAAAATAATAATAAAGCACGACTTATGACAGTGTAAACGGTACATGAAATCGTTCCTTATGGCAAAACCCCTACCCAGAAAAAACCCATCAGATCGCTCAGATTTGCTTCATATTTGGTTTGCTTTGACAGTGAGTTTGCAAAAAAAAAAAAAAGCACCACTTCTTAACAAGGATTCGAAGGAAGGAAGATTTTCTAGCAAGATTATCCAAATGTCATTACATCATTCCCAATCAGTTTTGAACATTTATGCAGATTTTGGAGAACATCCGACGACGTTTCGACCATTGATCCCCCCAAAAAATTTTATTCAGAACAAGCTACTAAGATCCTTATTAGACCAATATTAGTAGAGTTTTTTGATTTTGTTGTTTTGTTTTGTTGTTTTTTGTTGTTGCAAGTTTATGGACCAAGCCTTGTGCAAGTTCCATAAACTTGCGAAGACCAAAGACTTCCTAAGATCACCCAAGATCAAAACAATCGCGACGAACGCTTGGAAACCGAATTGAAATCTGAAATGCGGGATCATATTCCAGATGACTCCATACTAGTCTAAGTTAGACCGAAAATCTGTGGGCCTATAGCAGACTTCCTCTTTTCCGGCTAGACACTGAGTTATATAGTTCAGTAAAGCTCAACCAAGGGAGGGAACCGAAAGAAGTCTATTTACAAAAGGCTCGAGAATATGTCAACGGGGAACAGAAAAATTTAACTGCATATTTAATCAGTTATACATCCACTGTCTTCTTTTGGAAATGAGAGTCGCGACAGTTGGGGTCGAAGACATTACATTTTGCGTTCCAGTAACCGTTTTTTCCTTCAGTCCTTGTTGTAAAGATCACACCTTTTTTCACATATATCACGATGGTTTAATTTGGTGAAAATAACTAACTTGGTGCCAGCTAACTACACTTTCTTATATAGTATCACCCAGGAGCAACAACGAAGACCGGAATCGTCAGTGCCTAAAAGTTCTAACAGGTTTGTTATCTACACTCTTGAAGCAACTTATAATGTTTCAAAGCAGTACAGTGAGTCAAATGTTATAAAACTGTGTGACAAAAGAGTCATTCAAACGTGCAAGGCAAACCAAAAACACACCAGTTTTAGAAGTTAACTGGTCTGATTTTCATCTCAGCTCGTTTCATGGAGTAGTGATATCCTTTCCAGTGCATCCAGTTGATACCATCAGCATATGATGAGTGTTCACCACCTTGATGATACAGACTATTCAGGTTAGAGTAATGACATTCCCAGTACCACCAGGCTCCTTTGAAGATCACAGCACAGTTTTTACCCCAACAGTCGTTATCCTGATCTTTGGTTGTAAAAGAATAACCACCATGCCTAACAAGAGAATCACCAGCTGATCCTGAAAAGCACACAAAATCATGAATATTGATAATGAAATGGTTTAAAGTTCATACGTTTACACCAGAACACAACATTCTATATTTCGCCACAATTTACATTGACAGATAAAATCAACTAGTTTATAAATTTGTTTTTCTGCTGTGTTTAACAGCGTGTATAGACTGAAATATGTTCGGTTAACGTTTACTAGCAATGCACGAAAAGAGGTCGCAAAATTAGATCCTGGCTGTAGCTTCATAACTTGAAGGATGTACCTGAATATGATCCAAGACTGAGAATGTACTTAGAAGCTTCATCCCCAATTGCAAACATGTCGTATTCGGCAAATCTGGTCTCTCCTTCCCAGTCCTCCAGATCCACTCGAAGCTTAAAAGTATCACTGTTGGTTAGGCGGTGTATCTTGTCCAGTCCCAGCCAAAACTCGCCATTCAGGTTACCGAAGCCTTTCTTATAGTCGGCCCAGTCGCGGTAGAAATCAACAGAACCGTCTATTTTCTTCTGGAACACTGTCCACCCCCCGCCAGCTGTCGTTTGGTCGCAGAAAACATCAAAGGCTCCTGAATCATCAGGGTCTATTGTGTAAACACCACTGCTTGTTTTACCAGCATTGTACAGGTCAGCACAGCTTTTCATAGGAGCTGGAATGGAGATTTGAATTAAAGTGACTGCCTGCCTATGGACGGTAGATAGTGCAGAGTGTTAGGTACATTCCCCACCCGCGCTCAGTCCAAATTTGTAGTGACATCTTTTGTCTGCTTGGGCTTTTCCCCTTGCAGAATATGAAGAGTAAATGAAAGGACAGAAGCAGGGTGAAGGTTTCATGCGTATATTTTTATTCAAGATACACAAAATAATTCATGAGAATTAAGACACCAAGCGACATTGGAGACGAGAACCATAATATTTTCCATTCGGTACCTACTTACTGCATTCGTAAACCTTCGACACTTCATTTAACACGCATGAGTCTGCATTCATGCATCCAGTCAGCGGACAATTGTACTGTGGACAAATGAAAGAAGAATTTAGGAGTAATATGGCGAACGCTTGGGGATGAAAAGTAACAAGTAACTATTCGAGTTCTCTATAGAATTCTGTAAGTCATAAGTAAATCAGATTTCATGATGTGTGATTAGCTAGCTTTGGACGGCAGGAAGTCGTTGTATGGTAAACACATCTGTACTTTTCTCAGGCTTTATATGTTAGATAACACTCAGTTTCGACATGTACAACAACTTGATTGCATATTTCGGGCAAACTACAGTCGTGTACTATATATAATCTGACAATGAAAGAAAATGCAAATGACCCTTACCAATCAACTATCCCCAATGCCAAACTGAACAAGATGTTTTAGTAACTCAGCTTAAGACATGCAAACACCTTACCCGTGATTTGAAGGAAAGAGAAAAAGGTTCGGTCGATGTCTTTAAGAAAATATGCAAGTCACAACGATGGCAAACCATTTAATATATGCACGTGCGTTATAAACCTTCATTAGTACATTTCTTACAGGTAGCTGTCTTGCGAGGCGTCGTCCACACTACGCCGGAGCAATTTGAAAACGGCTTTCTTACTCTGAAAACGCATTGCATGTTTTCTGTCCACACTACGCCGGAGAAATTTGAAAAGGCAGCAAACACCGTTCCTCTCCGATTTTTGTTTTAGGAAAACTCGGGCAAGGAAATGAGATCCTTATCGTAATGTCATCCTTTTTGAAAAGCTCCGTTTTCCTATTTTTTTGCGTCCACACTTAAACTCAAAGCCGGCGTTTCGAAGAGGGTTTTTCAAAAGCTCCGTTTTGTTGGCGGATAAGTGTGGACGGTAGGCCTAACCGAAGAAATAAAGCTGTGTTTTCAAATTTCTTCGCCATAGTGTATTTAACTGTCTTCTGAGGAAACAACAACGTAAGATAACCAAATCTTGCTTTTTTTTCTGGAGGACATCAGCCATGACGCGAAATTAATAACCAACAGTTCTGGTTGGAACGGAGCGATGTCTTTACATACCTAGCTGAGGATAGTTCTAATACTGAAAAGAGATATTAAACATATTCAGAGAATAACGAAATTATTTCGTAGAATATAAATTAAATTTAATCGACGTTGTCCTCGACCTTGCCGCTGTGGTTACTGAACCTCCCCAAAACTTTGTACGCTCAGAGCATCATTTTGTTTTGTATATCATAGCAGCACATTTGTTTTTACCTTCCTGTCGTAAAATTGAGAATAAACTGTTTCTTCGTCATGTACAAACTCCCTTCCTTTGATAGCTTGAGGCAGCATAACCCCTCTGTCGTTCAACTCGCAAATTCCGTCTGTTTCCTCAAAAGTCGAAGCTTTGCGAAAATTTGTTGAAAAGCACCGAGGGTTTCTCTGACACTGCAAAGCACAAGATACCAGACTAGCAGAGTGAAATGTGTTAAAAGTGAAGCCTTTGAGTCGGCGATGATAACGAGTCAGAACAAGTCGGGACAGTGAGTTCTCGTCCGAAGCAATTACTCGAGATGTTAAAATTTTAGACACAAAAACTGCAGAAAGGAAAAATGAAAATTTCATTTTGAAGTCCTGTATTCACTCCATCAAACACGTTGCACTACTTGTGTTTTAATAATGTTTGAAGCGTAACTGAAATATGTTTTACTATTGTTATGTTGTGGAAACATACTGTGATGGAAACTCAAATTAATCTTTACTTAAGGTTGCTTAAGCACTTCTCAGAAGGGTTTCAACATACAAGGCTCCAAGCATGGGCAGGTTATCAATAAGGGACGACACAGACAACTTTTTGGATCCAAAGTGATTTTGCAAGATGATGTAATATTACACCCAAGCTGCGTAAAGTAAACGAATAAATGTCCAGTTAAATTCTAGCATTCATTCCTTACAGATATGTAGATTAGGATATCTTTTATAGTGAAGCATAGAAAAAATGAAAATGATTAATTTTTCGATACTATTGTCTACTGATATATTCACATTCATCAAAATTTTTAAGGCTGTATAAACAGGCGGTTGGACGCCGGTTTCTAGTGAAAACGAACTTTGTAAAATCTTTATTGATTTAGAAATCTAATTTTATTAATCGTGCTGCAAAAAATATTTATTTAGATCGAATTGTAATTTTTAATTACACTGATAGAAATGGTAAGCTCTTAACACTATAAACGTGTTTTCTTTTCTTTTCTTTTCTTTTCTTTTTTTTTTTTTTTTTTTTTTTTGCTTTTAAAGGGACTATTCTGAAGTCTATGTTCTTTAACATTTCTTTTAAAGAGCCTCTGTAGATAGAAAGGTGAGACCCTCCGATAGTGTTCAGTGCCTTCAACGTTGTTGGCATATCATGATCAAAACTTATAATCCATCAATATTTTTGCCCGCCCACGACTGGTCTAAACACGTCACGTAACTGTATATGCCCTCGCCAAAGATGGGGAATATTGGAGTGATATTCCCCAATTTTCAAAACGACGCGCGTTGCCAAAAATGTTTGAAGGATAATAAGCACAATCAGCCTACATTTGGTGCGAAAATATGTATAAGTAATCGTATGAATGCGAGTGTAATTAAGGATTTACACTTGAAAATCCTCTCAAACTGCAGGAGTCTTTAGGCGAGTTCAATTTGAAAGGATTTTCAAATATCACTCGTAGTGTAAATACTTAATTGATTGAGCTTTCATACGATTACTCATTTATATTAAATGTGGCCGGAAAAATCACTGCAGTGCAAATTAAAAGTTAACGATAGATGTGCCTCCTCTCACCCAATCACAATGAAGTAGTTTTCTCAGTTATATAATGAATTCGGAAAATTGTCCTTGGAAATCATCTGCTCGTCAAAGCTCACGGAAAACTGTTCGTTTCTCGAACAGATAATGTGTTGAGACAAATATTCGCGCATATTTTGGCACCAAATGGAGGTTATTGTTTATATAACGTAAAGGAACGCATCACAAGGTAGGGTAAGGCGAGGTAACGTAACGTAACGTAACGTTAAGTCTGTATAAGAGCCCAGTGGCCCATCAGGCTGGAGCTTATCCCAGTTTCTGTGGTATGAAACGACTAGGAGTATTTCTACACCCCCCTGGATGAGATGCTGGTCCATCCTTTCATGCACTTTCCAAAATCTTAAATGCTTTAGAAAGTTTTAGTAACAATACTATTTCGTTTTCTTTTTCTTTTAGACCGAACTTTAATTTTTACTGAGTAACACTGGTAAAAAAGCTCTGAACACTATAAACGTGCATTGTTTTTTTAGGCTTTTAGAAGAACTACATACCTCTCGTCCCCACCAGAGCTTTTCAGGAACAATAACTTTAAAATTTACAATTATAGCGGAGCTCCTGCCCGTGGAAGTCGCGCAAGCGGAGCTTCATACCTTAGAGTCTTTGGTAACCAGGGCCCAAAAACTCGGTTGTCACGTGATTGTGCGTACGCTACTTGCACTGCGCCTGCGCGAGCCGATCCCTTCACCTTGAAAAATAAGAGTAGTAGTAAAGAGTAGCACCACAAACATAGGTACATCTTTGATGTTGGATTCATGTTATTGCTAATTGACAGCTGTCAAAACAAGGTATCCGACCAGTATCACTTGACCATATCGCGGGCTCAGGCTTTTAGCTACTTGAGCTCACGTGTTTTTTGAAGTACTGGTTTTCGATTGGATCGCTCGCTAATGCCAGGTTAACTTACTGTAATCAGGAGTTCCGCGTTTTTCCGCTCCGAAGTTAGTCGATAATCTACGAAGCTAAGAATTTTCTTAAACGTTTATGCCTCGGTGTCTTTTTTAAAATGCTACTGGATTAGCAAAAAACGTAAGGTAGACTCTAAAGAGTTTCAGACAGTCTTATAATGATATGTTCTCTGGCCAGTAGCAGCTAGTTTTAAAAAAAGGGATATTTAGCTGTGGCAAGTTTCTAGTCGAGTGCTTGCTTACATCAGCTCGCTTAGTCAACCTCTTCCTTCGCAAGGAAAACAATACGAAATGGTGGTTCCGCGCGAAAATTACTGTCAGACCTATCAGGGTCAAAAGTCCAAGGGCTCATACAACTTGTTACGTATACAATAATTCAGACTCTGCATTCAGATCTATTTTACTACTATTGGGCGATGCTGTGTTAAATCCTGGACCAAATATTTATGCTAGGATACAGTTTGTTATACGGCACTCGAACCTTGAATTTTCGAAAACAAAAAAACGAATTATGTCCACGTAAACGGTACATGAAAACGTTCCGTATGGCAAAACTCCTACCAAGAAACAGTGATGATGAAAAATGATAATATGATGTCCTAGATGATCCCATACTAGTTTAAGTTACACTGATTTGACACTTTTAGGTCAAATCTGAGGGCCTTACTATTTTCCGGATAGACACTGTGTAATATCGTTCACTAAAGCTCAACCAAGGGAGGGAACCGAAAGAAGTCTGTTTACAAAACGTTGAGTATATCAACGCGGAACAGCAAAATTTAAGTGCATGGTGAGTCAAAAATACATCCATTGTCTTCTTTTCCGAATGGGAGTCGGGACAGTTGGGTTTGAACACAATTTTACAATAACTGCAGAAATTCTCGTGCGCTCATTGGCTAATTTTCATCGTCAATAAGCGGACAGACCCATGAGATTGTAAGGGATGTTGTTATTTTAAAAAACAAATTGACGTCAGTTTTTCATGCGTCTGTCCTGTTATTGACACTCAATTTCGCCATAACATTGTCAAAGTAGTCTGCGGATCGCCTCGTAGATCCACAGCCACTTTCACAATTGTATGACGAAATTCATAATCCATAACAGGACAGACGCATGAAAAACTGACGTCAAATTTATTAATTACATAAAAACCCAGATTATTCTCGTATTTTGATTGGTTCTCGCCTATGATCTATTAGAGGACAGACGCACGAATGACGTCATCATTACAAAGTTTTTCCGTCTGTGTTAGAGATTCTCTTGTTCTGTGTTTTAAAATGGTGGAAACTTTTGAGAATTTAGCTAATATTTTACGTGACTGGGCGAAAGATAAGGTTTGTGTATCGCGTTTCGCTCTCTGCCCGCTAATCCACCTGTTCTGCAGGCTAGTACAAAAACGTCTTGTCGAGGCATTGATCAGGTACGAAAAGCAGGAAGAAGAAAGAAAAAGCTGTTTCTTTTTTAAGAAAATGACTCAAAAAATATACTCGAGCAGTCTCAGTCGACCCAATCAACAAAATGTTTATGAGGTTAACTGGTTTAAAAAATTCAACTTTTCTTAGTCTCAAAATAATTGTTGAAGCAGATTGATTTCAGGAATGAAACGTTAAAACATCACTTCTTAAAATCAGTTAAAATAAATACATAACCTTGCTTTACGACGCGAATGTTTCAGTCCGTTTTAGGGCACAGCAGCGAGCAAAGTATAGCACACTACAACTCGCGGCCAATTGTATCGCAGCCGTAAGCCAAAAGGTGTCTCCGATACTATACGGTAAGCTGATTTGAGAATCACCAACCACAGAGGTCACAAATTTCCACCGTCTATAACGCTCCTTTCATTCAAAACTCGAATCAAATGGCCTCCAGTGTTGACCGCAACCGCAAGGTTTCCGAGCGTATTTTTTAGCTCCTGCTATATCCAAGGCAACGTTCAAGCTTTTCGGCTCACAGAGCTGCTCTGATGACAAACACTTAACATTCCAGCATTTTCTTTAAGATTTGGAGATTTCGTAGTTCGGCGCCCGTCTGTTCAGTAATAGACCACAGAAGACATCAAAATGTGGTAAGAACATCAGTGACACACTCGGCTATCGCCTCTTATGTCACGTTTTTGTTCTTGCCACATTTTGACGTTATCAGTGATCTATTACTGAACAGACGCACGACAACATGGAATTCATTGCGCTTGAATAACCTTTTTCTTTCAGTACTTGTTGTAAAAATCACACCTTTTTCACATATATCATGACGATTTAATTTGTTATTTGTTGTGAGTTCGATTGTTAGCGATTGCCGATGGTAATCGACAACGATTGATTCATCGATTGGTATTGATCGGTATCGATAGTTGTCAGAAATTTTTTTTGTCCTTTTAGTACACTGATAAAGTAACTTACAAAATCTCTCTGTAATGGTTTTATTGAGTCATTTGATCTTCATAATAAGCGTATCTTTAACATTCATCAACAAAATAACGGGAACAGAAACAACTAATAACAGAAACATTTTGGGCTTTACATCCTACTTTGTTAGTTTACGACACCGGAAAGAGCTCAGGCAAGAGTTGCAGTGTAAAACCCTCCAGTCCCATTGTCCGGGAAAAAAAATGATAGATGGTTAAATAGTTATTGTCGATTTGTTCAGTCGATATTGCTGAAGAATACATAATCGATTGACCAGGCCTGGATTATCAACGAAGACTGACGGGAATCGTCAGTGCTTAAAAGCTCTAATAGGTTTGTTCATATTTCAAGGTACTATAATGAATCGATGGTTATTAAACTGCGTGAGAATAGAGTCGTTTATAATGTGCAAGGCAAACCAAGAACACGCCAGTTTTAGAAGTTAACAGGTCTGATTTTCATCTCAGCTCGTTTCATGGAGTACTTATGTCCTTTCCAGTGCTTCCAGTTGATACCATCAGCATGTGATGAGTGTGGTCCGCCTTCATGATAAAGACTATTCAGATTGGAGTCATGACATCCCGTGTACCACCAGGCTCCTTTGTAGGACACAGCACAATTTGAACCAAAGCTGTCGTTGTCCTGATCTTTGGTGGTAAAGGGATAACCGCGATGCCTGGCAAGAGAATCACCAGCCGATCCTGAAAAGGGGGCAAAATAACAAAAAATACGTGATGAAATGTTTAAAAGTTTAAACGGTTTACACCATAATATAACATAAAATAACATACTACATTTCCTCACAATTCACATTTACATATAAAATTTGCAAGTGTATCAATTAATTAGATCCTGGCTGTAGCTTCATAACTTGTAGGATGTACCTGAATATGAGTCAAGACTCAGACGGTACTTAGAAGCTTCATCCCCAATTGCAAACTTGTCGTACTCGGCGAATCTGGTCTCTCCTTCCCAGTCCTCCAGATCCACTCGAAGCTTGAAAGTATTACTGTTGGTCAGGCGATGTATCTTGTTCAGTCCCAGCCAAAACTCGCCATTCAGGTTACCGAAGCCTTTTTTATAGTCGGCCCAGTCGCGGTAGAAATCAACAGAACCGTCTATCCTCTTCTGGAACACTGTCCACCCTCCACCGGCTGTTGTTTGGTCGCAGAAAACATCAAAGGCTCCTGAACCATTAGGGTCTATTGTATAAACACCACTGCTTGTTTTACCAGCATTGTACAGGTCAGCACAGCTTTTCATAGGAGCTGGAATGGAGATTTGGATTAAAGTGACTGCCTGCCTATGGACGGTAGATAGTGTACATTGCTATGTACATTTCCCACCCGCGCTAAGTCCAAATTTGTATTGACATCGTTTGTCATTTCAGCTTTTTCCCTTGCAGAATATGAACAGAAAATGCACGGAAAAAAGCAGGGTGTAGGCTTCATGCGTATATTTTCATTCAAGATACAAAAATAATTCATGAGAATCAAAACACCGGGTGGCCCTGGAGAAGAGAATCATAATATTTTCCATTCGGTAACTACTTACTGCATTCGTAAACCTTCGACACTTCATTTAACACGCATGAGTCTGCATTCATGCATCCAGTCAGCGGACAATTGTACTGTGGACAAATGAAAGAAGAATTTAGGAGTAATATGGCGAACGTTTGGTGACGAAAGAAGTCACTATTCCAGTTGTCTATAGAATTCTACAAGACCTTCTGTATACAGGACAAGCAGTGCGAGCACTGATGCGCTGAAGAAGATAAAGAAGAAATCTTGATCAAGAAGGTAAAGTTGTTCTCCAAAAGCCCTTAAATGGTAAATTTCATATTTTTTGAAATTGAACGGTAAACTTGTGAGAGGCGGTGAATTATGAAAAAAATAAATTAATATTAAAAGAAGCGTTTTATGCTGACATTACCCCGATAAGAATTTTAGTCTGGCAACGGCCGTAACGATGACGAAATTGTGACTTTTGCGACTAAATTGCGCTTATTTTGTGCCATTTTAGTTTGATCAACTTTAATTTCTTTGGCTAATCAACCTGAATTGTAAATCAGATTTCGTGATGTATGATTAGGTAGCTTTGGACGGGAAGTCGTTGTATGGTAAATACATCTGTACTTTTTTCAGGCTTTAATAGTAGATAACACCCAGTGTCGACATGTACAACAACTTGACTGCATATTTCGGGCAAACTACAAGTATTATATTAATCTGACAATAAAAGAAGAAGCAAATGACCTTTATCAATCAAGTATCCACTATGTCATACTGAACAGGTTTCTCAGTTCAGCAACTCAGCTTAGAACATTCAAATACCTTAATCGTGATTTGAAGGAAAAAGAAAAATGTTCAGTCGATGTCTTTAAAGGATATACGCAAACAATAACGATGGCAAACCGTGCACGTGCGTTGTAAACCTTCCTTGGTACATTTCTTTCGTGTAGCTGTCTTGTGAGATCTCGTCCACATTACGATGGAGAAATTTGAAAACGAAGGTTTTACTCTGAAAACGCATAAATTGTTTTTCGTCCACAATAGCCGGAGAAATTTGAAAAAGCAACAGTAACCGGTTTTTTTTTTTTTTTTTTTTTTTTTTTTTTTTGAGGAAAACTCCGGTAGGAAAACACATGATTACCGTGATGTCATTGTTTCGAAAAGCTCTGTTTTCCAATTTTTTTTTCGTCCACACTTAAACTCAAAGGCGGAGTTTCGAACTGAAGAACGTTTTCCAAAAGCTCTGTTTTCACGACGGAAGTCGCCTAAAATCGCCTTAAGTCGCCTAAAATCGCCTAAAGTCGCAATGTTTTTTCTTCCAATTTTGCTTAATTGTCATCGGCCTTGCCGCTGTGGTTGCGGAAACTCGCCAATGCTTTGTAAGCACAAAGCATCGTTTTGTTTTGCACATCATTGCAGCACAATTGTATTACCTTCCTGTCGTAAAATTGAGAATAAACTGTTTCTTCGTGATGTGCAAGCTCCGCTCTTCCTTTGATAGCTTGAGGCAGCATAACTCCTCTGTCGTTCAACTCACAAATTCCGTCTGTTTCCTCAAGAGTCGAATTTACGCGAAAATTTGTTGAAACGCACCGAGGGTTTCTCTGACACTGCAAAGCACAAGATACCAGACCAGCAGAGTGAAATGTGTTAAAAGTGAAGCCTTTGAGTCGGCGATGATAACGAATCAGAACAAGTCGGGACAGTGAGTTCTCGTCCAAAGCAATTACTCGAGATGTTAAAATTCTATACACAAAAACTGACGCAAGGAAAAAAGGAAGTTTCATTTTGAAGCCCATCAAACGCGTTGCACCACATCTGTTTTAATAATGTATGACGCGTAACAGAAATATTTTTTACTTAGCGTACTGTGTCTGAAACTCAAATGAAACTAAGGAGATAATTTTGTTTTTAGCACTTCTCTGGAGGGTTTGAACATAGCAGGCTTCTAGAATGAAAAGCAGGTTGTCACTAAGGGACGAGACAGACAACTTTTTGATCCAAAGTAATTTTGCAAAATGATGTAATATTACACCAAAGCTGCGTAAAGCAAACGAAACAAATTTTAGACACAAAAACTGCAGCAAGACAAAAAGAAACTTTCATTTTGAAATCTTGTATTCACTTCATCAAACGCGTCGCACTCTGACATGTGTTTTAATAATGTATGAAACGCAACTGGAATATTTTTTTACTATTGTTATATTGTGTAAACATACTGTGACTGAAAATCAAATTAAACTTTTCTTAAGGTTGCTTAAGTACTTCTCAGTAGGGTTTCACCATGGTAGGAAAAAGAAAAGCATGTTATCAGTAGGGGGGGGGGGGGGGGGGGAGACGTAGACAGACAACGTTTTTTATCCAAAGATGCTGCAAATTTGCACCCAGCTGCGTATATATTTCCATTTTGAATTCTCATATTCACTCCTTAGAGACGTGTAGATTTGGATATATTTTGTAGTAAAGCATAAAAAAAAATTAAAATGTTTTTTCTTTAGTACTATTGTCTACTGATATATTGGCATTCATCAAAATGTTTAAAGTTGTATATGCACGCGTTGTCAGATGAATCAAGTTAAACTTTAGCACTTTGTTTCACGTTGATTGGACTCAAGTTTTTAGTACAACAAACTTTGTAAAATCATAATTAACTTAGGAATCAAGTTTTAGTAATCTTACTGCAAAAACTTAATTTCATCACTAGCTTAGATCAAATTGTCATTTTTTTTTTTTTGTTACAATGAAAGAAATAGTAAACTTTGGACACAGTAAAAGAGGTCCCATTTTCATCTTGAGCCAGTTTGCCACGTATTAAAGGAAAAAAATAGATCTTTTTGTATGCTGAGATCAATAGAACTGCGACGAATGCTTGGAAACCAAATTATAATTAGACTTACGGAATGCAGTGTTATATGATTCCATACTAATCTGAGTCACACCAAGTTCAACTGTTTGCCAAACCTAGCTATGGGCCGCTTTGGCCCTAGAGCAGATTTCATATTTTCTCTTCCTGAAGTGCAAGGTTTGTTAAAATAGACACTGAGTTATATCTCTATAGCTCAACTAACACTAGAAACTAAATGAAAACTGAAAGAAAATCAGCAATTTCATATAAACCACTGTTGTGTGCTATCCTCAATAACTAAATCATCATCATCATCATCATCATCATAATCATTATTATTGTTATTATTATTATTATTATTATTATTAATGGTAATAGGACTGAGAGGAGACCAATTCCGTCTGTAATCATACGAGTGATTAACAAAATCGGACGACCGCGAAGCGGGAGTCCGATTTGTTAATCACGAGTATGATTACAGACGGAGTTGGACGACCCGATGTCCTGTTACCAATTTTCATAGCCATTACAATTTCTCACAATTTGAAAAACAGCTTTTAATAGTCATTTTTAAATATCATAATTAAGAATATGGGAATAGCTTGCAAAATGGCCGTTAAGTTTCTTTCAAAACAGTCTCTGGAAACTAAACCTTCACAAATTTACTAAGTCAGTCTCTAATGAATTGGCTACTATAGTGACTGTAATCAATGTTGTGATTGGTGGATTTAGTGGAGAGGACTTTTAAAATGATTGGCTAATGTAACTGTCCGATTACACCCAACTGTCCGATTACGCAGTCCGATTACAACTTTGCAGATTAATTAGAGCAAAATACACCAGTTTATGCACCAATCACATTTGAGGAAATTGTAATTGTCATGATTAGTAGTAGCAGTATAGGTAATCATACGGTTTCGAGTTCAGTTTGGAATTAATTTGCACGAGTAATGAAGTGTTTCAAAAAGCTGAAATTCACACGAGCCGCTTCGGACAGACCTGCTTCGTTTCATCAGAGGATTTTAATTCGTCGTTAAGTTCAGCCTTGTTGAGGCTGGAGATTACGGTCTTGACGTTGCTCATACAGCTATAGCTCAGTTTTAGAGTGTTCCAGTTAAAGATTTTATGGAGTGGATTCCCCATAGGAAAGTGTTGGTCGACGAGTGAAAGAAAGCTTTTCCCGACTTTCGTTTCTACATTTTTGCTCTATGGTGGACTGAACCACGTTGTGTTTCTTTGACGGTTTCTGCGGTTTGTTCGCGGTGCATCAGGGGTTGTTTCTTGGTAGGACACTTTGTAATTGTTACAATTACAATTACAAACTGTCCTACAAAGATTACAATGAAAACTGTAAATTTAAGAACGTAATTTATTTGATCACTTCTATGTAATATCCAGTAGGTAGGATCCACAACTAACGAGTTTAAAGTCCGATTTCGGAACCACAAATCAGCCATGAGCACAAAGAAGAACACTTGAGAGGTTGCGATACACTTTAACTAAGAAATGCATGTCTTGTCTGATTTTGATTTCGTCATCATTGAACAAATTTGCAGTTTTAGTGATCACAATAGCATCGACGATCGCCTGCTAACAAGAGAAGCTTTCTGGAGTGCACAACTTTGCACCCTTCAACCTCACGGTTTGAATAAAAGATCAGAGTTTAACGCTAGGAATAGAATAAGATACAATTAACAAGTCATTTTTATCACCCACAAGTGTTCTCCTTTTTCAGTCGTCAGAGAGGTTTTCAGCTTTTTATTCCCTAAGATAATTCATAAGATCCATCGTTCAAAGGCTCAATCAAGGATTTTGTTACAGGGTTGAGAGTAAAACACACAATACTGGAGTTCAGGGGCCGATAATTGGGATTTTGTTATTAACCATTCAAAGGCCTTTCTTTTCGGATCCTGTTACGAAGAATGGTATTGTGAGCTAGAAAACGCCTTTGTTCAAGGACTTTGATTTTCCCCTCGCTTTTCTTTTTTTTTCAATCAGAATGGCGGCAATTTTTGGAAATTCAGAGGACGTTTTAACCGACTGGGCAAAGGATGATATAGAAGAAAGTCTCGCCCAGGCAGTGACTTTGTACGAGAAACAAGAGGAACCAAAGACGCGTTTCTTTGTGGAAGATAACCTCCAAAATATACTTGAGCAGTCGCAGTCCAACGCGATTAAAAGAAACACAAAATGGGTCGCTTGATTACGTCTTGTTGCGAAACTACAATTGAAAGATTATCTGCCCTTACTGAATTCTACCTGAAGCAGTTAGCGCAAAAGTTACCATCATTCGTCAAGGATACCACAGATCTCATCAACGAAATCCAAAATCTTAACAGGGAAAAGGGTCCCTTGCCCACTAAGAGTTTGCTAATCTTCTGGGACGTCGTTGCGATGTTTCCCAATATAGACAATAATCTAGGCATTTCAGCCGTTAGAATGGCACTACATTCGAGATCGATAAATTTTCATCTACTGACTGCATAATTGAAGTAATAGAGATTCGTCTTCAGACTAACAATTGCCAATTTGCCAATTGTAATTTCATTCAGAAACATGAAATGGCTATGGGTCCCAAGAATGCATGTAGTTATGCTGATCTGGCCATGGGAATCATTGATGAAAAAGCTAGATTTGGCGGTGCAATTAGACCTATGTTGTGGTGGCGATATAGGGATGACATTTTCGATCTTTGGACTCATGATGTACCTAAATTACTGGAATTTACCGAGTACATCAATTCTCTATATCCCACTATCAAGTTTGAGCTGGTGTACTCCGAGTATAGCTTAAACATGTTGGACCTTACTTTGCACCTCCAGGACGGCCTCATTCAATTCAACTTTTCTTAGTCTCAAAATAATTGTTGAAGCAGATTGATTTCAGGAATGAAACGTTAAAACATCACTTCTTAAAATCAGTTGAAATAAATACATAACCTTGCTTTCCGACGCGAATGTTCCGGTCCGTTTCAGGGCACAGCAGCGAGCAAAGTATAGCACACTACAGCTCACGGCCAACTGTATCGCAGCCGTAAGCCAAAAGGTGTCTCCGATACTATACGGTAAGCTGATTTGAGAATCACCAACCACAGAGGTCACAAATTTCCACCGTCTATAACGCTCCTTTCATTCAAAACTCGAATCAAATGGCCTCCAGTGTTGACCGCAACCGCAAGGTTTCCGAGCGTATTTTTTAGCTCCTGCTATGTCCAAGGCAACGTTCAAGCTTTTCGGCTCACAGGGCTGCTCTGATGACAAACACTTAACATTCCAGCATTTTCTTTAAGATTTGGAGATTTCGCAGTTCGGCGCCCGTCTGTTCAGTAATAGGCCACAGAAGACATCAAAATGTGGTAAGAACATCAGTGACACACTCGGCTATCGCCTCTTATGTCACGTTTTTGTTCTTGCCACATTTTGACGTTATCAGTGATCTATTACTGAACAGACGCACGGAAACTTGGAATTCACTGCGCTTGAATAACCTTTTTCTTTCAGTACTTGTTGTAAAAATCACACCTTTTTCACATATATCATGACGATTTAATTTGTTATTTGTTGTGAGTTCGATTGTTAGCGATTGCCGATGGTAATCGACAACGATTGATTCATCGATTGGTATTGATCGGTATCGATAGTTGTCAGAAATTTTTTTTGTCCTTTTAGTACACTGATAAAGTAACTTACAAAATCTCTCTGTAATGGTTTTATTGAGTCATTTGATCTTCATAATAAGCGTATCTTTAACATTCATCAACAAAATAACGGGAACAGAAACAACTAATAACAGAAACATTTTGGGCTTTACATCCTACTTTGTTAGTTTACGACACCGGAAAGAGCTCAGGCAAGAGTTGCAGTGTAAAACCCTCCAGTCCCATTGTCCGGGAAAAAAAATGATAGATGGTTAAATAGTTATTGTCGATTTGTTCAGTCGATATTGCTGAAGAATACATAATCGATTGACCAGGCCTGGATTATCAACGAAGACTGACGGGAATCGTCAGTGCTTAAAAGCTCTAATAGGTTTGTTCATATTTCAAGGTACTATAATGAATCGATGGTTATTAAACTGCGTGAGAATAGAGTCGTTTATAATGTGCAAGGCAAACCAAGAACACGCCAGTTTTAGAAGTTAACAGGTCTGATTTTCATCTCAGCTCGTTTCATGGAGTACTTATGTCCTTTCCAGTGCTTCCAGTTGATACCATCAGCATGTGATGAGTGTGGTCCGCCTTCATGATAAAGACTATTCAGATTGGAGTCATGACATCCCGTGTACCACCAGGCTCCTTTGTAGGACACAGCACAATTTGAACCAAAGCTGTCGTTGTCCTGATCTTTGGTGGTAAAGGGATAACCGCGATGCCTGGCAAGAGAATCACCAGCCGATCCTGAAAAGGGGGCAAAATAACAAAAAATACGTGATGAAATGTTTAAAAGTTTAAACGGTTTACACCATAATATAACATAAAATAACATACTACATTTCCTCACAATTCACATTTACATATAAAATTTGCAAGTGTATCAATTAATTAGATCCTGGCTGTAGCTTCATAACTTGTAGGATGTACCTGAATATGAGTCAAGACTCAGACGGTACTTAGAAGCTTCATCCCCAATTGCAAACTTGTCGTACTCGGCGAATCTGGTCTCTCCTTCCCAGTCCTCCAGATCCACTCGAAGCTTGAAAGTATTACTGTTGGTCAGGCGATGTATCTTGTTCAGTCCCAGCCAAAACTCGCCATTCAGGTTACCGAAGCCTTTTTTATAGTCGGCCCAGTCGCGGTAGAAATCAACAGAACCGTCTATCCTCTTCTGGAACACTGTCCACCCTCCACCGGCTGTTGTTTGGTCGCAGAAAACATCAAAGGCTCCTGAACCATTAGGGTCTATTGTATAAACACCACTGCTTGTTTTACCAGCATTGTACAGGTCAGCACAGCTTTTCATAGGAGCTGGAATGGAGATTTGGATTAAAGTGACTGCCTGCCTATGGACGGTAGATAGTGTACATTGCTATGTACATTTCCCACCCGCGCTAAGTCCAAATTTGTATTGACATCGTTTGTCATTTCAGCTTTTTCCCTTGCAGAATATGAACAGAAAATGCACGGAAAAAAGCAGGGTGTAGGCTTCATGCGTATATTTTCATTCAAGATACAAAAATAATTCATGAGAATCAAAACACCGGGTGGCCCTGGAGAAGAGAATCATAATATTTTCCATTCGGTAACTACTTACTGCATTCGTAAACCTTCGACACTTCATTCAACACGCATGAGTCTGCATTCATGCATCCAGTCAGCGGACAATTGTACTGTGGACAAATGAAAGAAGAATTTAGGAGTAATATGGCGAACGTTTGGTGACGAAAGAAGTCACTATTCCAGTTGTCTATAGAATTCTACAAGACCTTCTGTATACAGGACAAGCAGTGCGAGCACTGATGCGCTGAAGAAGATAAAGAAGAAATCTTGATCAAGAAGGTAAAGTTGTTCTCCAAAAGCTCTTAAATGGTAAATTTCATATTTTTTGAAATTGAACGGTAAACTTGTGAGAGGCGGTGAATTATGAAAAAAATAAATTAATATTAAAAGAAGCGTTTTATTCTGACATTACCCCGATAAGAATTTTAGTCTGGCAACGGTCGTAACGATGACGAAATTGTGACTTTTGCGACTAAATTGCGCTTATTTTGTGCCATTTTAGTTTGATCAACTTTAATTTCTTTGGCTAATCAACCTGAATTGTAAATCAGATTTCGTGATGTATGATTAGGTAGCTTTGGACGGGAAGTCGTTGTATGGTAAATACATCTGTACTTTTTTCAGGCTTTAATAGTAGATAACACCCAGTGTCGACATGTACAACAACTTGACTGCATATTTCGGGCAAACTACAAGTATTATATTAATCTGACAATAAAAGAAGATGCAAATGACCTTTATCAATCAAGTATCCACTATGTCATACTGAACAGGTTTCTCAGTTCAGCAACTCAGCTTAGAACATTCAAATACCTTAATCGTGATTTGAAGGAAAAAGAAAAATGTTCAGTCGATGTCTTTAAAGGATATACGCAAACAATAACGATGGCAAACCGTGCACGTGCGTTGTAAACCTTCCTTGCTACATTTCTTTCATGTAGCTATCTTGTGAGGTCTAGTCCACATTACGATGGAGAAATTTGAAAACGAAGGTTTTACTCTGAAAACGCATAAAATATTTTTCGTCCACAATACGCCGGAGAAATTTGAAAAAGCAACGGTAACCGGTTTTTTTTTTTTTTTTTTTTTGAGGAAAACTCCGGTAGGAAAACACATGATTATGGTGATGTCATTGTTTCGAAAAGCTCTGTTTTCCAATTTTTTTTTCGTCCACACTTAAACTCAAAGGCGGAGTTTCGAGCTGAAGAACGTTTTCCAAAAGCTCTGTTTTCGCGACGGAAGTCGCCTAAAATCGCCTTAAATCGCTTAAAGTCGCAATGTTTTTTCTTCCAATTTTGCTTAATTGTCCTCGGCCTTGCCGCTGTGGTTGCGGAAACTCGCCAATACTTTGTAAGCACAAAGCATCGTTTTGTTTTGCACATCATAGCAGCACAATTGTCTTACCTTCCTGTCGTAAAATTGAGAATAAACTGTTTCTTCGTGATGTGCAAGCTCCGCTCTTCCTTTGATAGCTTGAGGCAGCATAACTCCTCTGTCGTTCAACTCACAAATTCCGTCTGTTTCCTCAAGAGTCGAATTTACGCGAAAATTTGTTGAAACGCACCGAGGGTTTCTCTGACACTGCAAAGCACAAGATACCAGACCAGCAGAGTGAAATGTGTTAAAAGTGAAGCCTTTGAGTCGGCGATGATAACGAATCAGAACAAGTCGGGACAGCGAGTTCTCGTCCAAAGCAATTACTCGAGATGTTAAAATTCTATACACAAGAACTGACGCAAGGAAAAAAGGAAGTTTCATTTTGAAGCCCATCAAACGCGTTGTACCACATCTGTTTTAATAATGTATGAAGCGTAACAGAAATATTTTTTACTTAGCGTACTGTGTCCGAAACTCAAATGAAACTAAGGAGATAATTTTGTTTTTAGCACTTCTCTGGAGGGTTTGAACATAGCAGGCTTCTAGAATGAAAAGCAGGTTGTCACTAAGGGACGAGACAGACAACTTTTTGATCCAAAGTAATTTTGCAAAATGATGTAATATTACACCAAAGCTGCGTAAAGCAAACGAAACAAATTTTAGACACAAAAACTGCAGCAAGGCAAAAAGAAACTTTCATTTTGAAATCTTGTATTCACTTCATCAAACGCGTTGCACTCTTTTGAGTGCATTTGAGTACATCAATTCTCTATATCCCACTATCAAGTTTGAGCTGGTGTACTCCGAATATAGTTTAAACATGTTGGACCTTACTTTGCACCTCCAGGACGGCCTCATTTACACCGATATCTATATGTTAAGTCCACAGCTAGTCACCTGCATTTGCCTTTTTCAAGTTCGCATTCCTTTCATTGTAACCGAGCCATTCCCTATGGGGCAGCGTTGCGAATAAAGCGTAATTGTTCCACAGAGGAATCTTTAGTCAAAAGGAGCGAAGAGTACAAAGCATATCTTAAGATGCAAGATTACAACGCTGTTTTAGTTGATGCACAATTTGAGAAAGCTTTTAACATAGAGAGATCCGAACTCCTCAAGAAAAGAATCAAGCCTAACAAAAAAGTGCTACCGTTAGTGCCTGACTATAATCCTCAACTTCCACATATCCAAAAGATGATCAAAAAACACGCTCATTTACTTCGGTCTTCACCGGAATTAGCAGAGATATTTCCACGTAAATCGATCTTTCCTGCCTATCGCAGAACTAAAAACTTAAATTAAATTTAGGGTAAAACTTTGCTCACTATTAACTTGCGCTTTGTTCTCCACAACAGCATAAAAGACCAGCGAACTCAGGATCCACTTTGCTTCTCCATGCACCGTGACGTTAAGAATAGAATTTTCACGGGAAAATATAGCCTTAATAATGGTAAGGATTTGGCGAGTTCGAAATGTTTACCCGTAGATACCAATTTTAACTACACTGGATATTGATAACAGTGTAAAAGACCATCAGAAAAATGTTTTTCTGTGGAAATAAACTGCCGCACTTTTGAAAAACGACTCGCTGAAAATGGCTAAAACTTGGTTCACCCCGATTAACGATTCGGCGGTGATATTTGGCACCTCGTGAAAACCGTAGAATTAATACGGAAGACTTCAAATATATCTCAGTCAACTAATAAGGGGACAAATACTATCGCGCGAAAATAGAAGTTTCTGGAATTTGTGCGAAGTATCTTCTAGGCTCACCTAAAGTTGCCCGAAATTTTGGCCATTTTAGACCGCTTGCATGAGAGGCCAAAATCATGATGTGGTGATATCTCGAAGAAAAACGAACGCCTACCTCGGTAAATATTATGGTTGTTAATCTTTTCGGATAGCATTTATACTGTGAAAAGATGAAGGTAAACGGCCGACCTCGATGTTTTGGTCCTGCCCGGTTTTCTCTGAGAATGACACTTAATAAATCAATCAATCAATTAAAAACTTTATTACCGTTTCTTGCCTTCTAGCCAGCCATCAGGCCTACTATTAATCAGGAACAACACATAAATGAGTTAATAAGAGAGAAATACAAGACGTAAAAATGCCAAAAGATCTCAAATGTAAAATCCATTCTGGACAATTTAAGTCTGTTTTTTAATTACGTGGAGAGACACAGATGAAACATTACAGGAAAAAATAAAGAACCTAAGTGGCCAAGTATAGTTATGCTTTAGAGATTTTTGTAATACATCGAAAGCAGAACTTTATTATGTCTGTCGAAAGTTTCTAGTTGAACTCGAAAGTTCTTGCATGCGGTCTAACTCACGCGGTCAGTTACCTGCTCAGTGCTTCTTTTAATAGGTTTAAGTGCACAATTTCAAATCTATACTATCATTTTTAGCTCTCTGTATAAATTATGTGAATATGTCATTTTACTTATGAAGTTGCATTGGAGTGTTCTGCGAGTGGAACGTTTCAAATTTGGTTACGTCAAAGATTCTGAAAGTGAAGAATGATCATCGCAGTAAATTTTCCAATTTGAGCAATTGGAAAGAAGAAGCCTGAAAAAATCAGGGCTTCTTCTTTCCAATTGCTTTAATTGGAAAATTTACTGCGATGATCATTCTTCACTTTCATCTACAACCGCAGTTCATATATGAATAATTTCATATAAACTTCACGTCAAAGATTTTCTTCGACAAAAACACACTGGCATCGTCTTTTGATAAAGAAAACGAAGTAAAACGCATTTGCAAGAAACCTTCAGAAAAAAAAATAACGAGTCGCTATACACACTGACGCTGAAGAAGTTGGTTTTGATTTTGTCAGTAATTACCTTAGAACTAACAGATAATGGTTGATTTGATAACGACTGCTGTTAAGAAGCTCTTACATCGACACAAACCAGACAGCACTACATGGGACGGATTTATTTTTATTTTATTTTCAAACACGGACTAAAAGCGAAGTAGAACTGATCGAAAATCTATCGTAAGCTTGTGCCGAACCTCTTTATTTCTAAAACTTTGGTAAAGGCCATTGACGGCTCGTGCTTTAATTTTAATTTAGTTATTTAAACGCACGTTAAGTAGCCTTTTAAATGTTCAAACAGTCCGGAAAAGTTGACAAATCATCACTTAGCGGTTAAAGAATATGGAAAGAAAACACTTTTTGTGGAGTTACTGAAGAAGAAAAACTTCCTGTTTAGCTACTCCCGGCCCGGCTCACTTCTTTTCCCGTTAATTTTGGACGCCTATAAACAGCTGTGGAAACACTCAGCTCTGGTTCCTGTTTTCACAGTCTTGTTGTCGATTTAAGCTAAATTTAATTTAAGCAACTTTTTAGATAAACAAACACTCGTGAGAATGCGAAAAGAAGGAACAGCTATGGAAATCTTCATATGTTGATAATTGAAGACTATAACACGCTTTTGCTTATGTCCTTAATAACTTGCCTAAATAATTGTCCCGATGAAAGATAATGCGTTTTCAAAATAACGCCGGGCTTAAGAGAGACAATTACTGTTTCGAGGCATGTATGGTTCAGTAAAATGATTCCCAAGGACGTTTTAGTTCCTATATATAGCCATTGAGTTGGTTCTGACAAAAATGAAGTGGGCAGAACTAGCCAAAGATTACGAAAATGCAAATTTCTAATTGCATACAAACAAAACAAAACTTGACCGGATTGCCTTCTCCAGCTTGACTTCTTCATCTCCTAAAGAACAACGAGTCAAACAGCTGTGGGAACAGCCGTTTGACGGATAGTGTTTCTACTATCTTTATTGCGAATTTTCGAGTTTTGTTAATTAAGGTAATTTTAATAAGCAACCTTTTAGATACATAAACATTCATGAGAGCGAAAGAGGAAGCGACAGCTATGGAAACCCTCGTATATTGTTACCGCACACAATTGTACATGTGCTCGCGAAAAAGATTACCTCGACAGAAACAACCATGCCAATGCCTTCTCAAAAGAAGATCATAGTAAAACCTGCTGCAAAACTGGCTTGATCACACGCTATACTTGCCACTTTACCTGCTACACACTAATAGTTTTAAAAGTCCCTCGTGTCAACAACAAACCAAAGTGAGAATTGAGTTGTGATTGGTTAACCAACCTAAAACTACTCCTTTTAGTGATGCAATACAGTGAACAAAATGTTCTATTTTCAAATTTCATTTTCAAAAATTTAAAAAAATTATTTTGTTTTGCTTCAGCAAGAGAATTTGCAAACGGAGGCCGTCTACATCCCCTCCTCATAAAAGTCATAAAATCATAGAATTTAACTGACTTATCTACTTTTTTGCTGATTACTGACTAAATCCATTTTTTCAGTTTACTGACTAAATGGCCTTTTCAGCTGTTTACTTACTAGAGCTATACCCCATTGACACACTCTTAATAGGATGACTCAGGTCCGAAACGTAGAATGGAATGGACTGATGGTTAGTGCGCTTGACGTCGTCAGATCGAGTGGTCCGGATTCGAGCCATGGCCGGGGTCATTATGTGGCAAGACACTTGGCTCAAACGCATTCCCTTTTTATCTAGACAGGATTAGGCGCGAAGCGACTCGGTGGAAACCAGAACCAATTAAACGTCAATGTTATCTGGCTTCATTTGCCAGTCTTTCATAAGGTCGGTACACACAAGGCCAAAACAGTTTACAGGGACTAGTCCCTTGTAGAAGTCACACGCCGGAACTAATTGCACAGGAACATAGTTAAGACTAGCGACAAAAGCTATCATTGCTTCAGTCTTTGGCTTTCCCAAAGTGAAACGGAATTAATTGATTAGCAATGCAGCACTGAAATAAATCAACCCAAAAAGCTGCTGCAGATTGTCTGTTAATTTGTTCAGTGCCCGTTTTTTTCTGATTTCCGGATGACAGAGTTATCAGTTTCTCTTGGTAAAATTCTATCAGGATTCTCGAAGTAGTAACACCTTAAGCTGCTTCTAACATAATTGTCGTCTTCCCGAACCGAGCCTGAGCCCCCATCTCGAAACAGAGTTCGTAAGGACTAATTCAATTAGAGCCCATCATGCGTATTTTTGACTGGTTTCTTTTAATCTGGTTGCAAGGACTTTTCCCAAAAGCAATTCACATGGTGCGGTTTGAGGGAAAAGTCCCGGTGACTAATTTTTTGACAAAAAGGTTTATTTTACAGGAAGGGACTTGTCCATGCGTCTAATTACAGGGAATAGTCGCAGGAACTTGTTCGTCGTGTGTGCTGACCTTATTTTTTTAAACATATATGATGCTGCGTAACCAATTTTTAAACAAGAACCTAAAGTGGATCCCAAAGCAGTTTTTGTGGGTCGTGAGTGTCTCACGATTGTCCTGACATGTTAAAGTTTGTTTAAAATTTTACGATAACAGGAACAATTTTGGAAACTCAATCGGATTTTTAATGTTAATGGATTTGTTTTGGAATGACAGTCTGCCACGATTATCTTTATATCTAAAAGCTTGTTAAAACATTTAATCATACCTTGAAACAACTGTGAAAACAAACCCAGTGATGACCTTAAACTAAATCAATTTACAATGTTTACGTTAGTTTAGCAACCTCTTAACAAGTAATTAATAACTCAATAGCTGGTTTTATGGTAATTATCTCTTTTAAAATACCTGTGACAAGCTCTGACAGTAATTTATGAACAATGTTTAACATGCACTTACCAATCAGGTGGCAGAATGCGTCTTCTTAAGCATTAGTGCGGAATATTGACTTCATCAGTCTTTCAAGCCGCTGAGGAGTTCAGACAAGACAAAGACCTTCTAGGTAAAGTGGCATCATAGCTAACTCTATTCAGGTAGTTCCAGTTCAGGCAATCAACAATTCGTGTGAGTTTCTTTTAAGGCAAACTTTTAAAAAATCGCTCTCTTTATTCGTGTTTTGTTTATTTGCAACATTATGGACTCGAGGATCTGATAACAAACATGAGGGAAAGGGGAACAAAAGCAATCAAAAGCTAGTGTTTACTGTAGCAA